>NW_006239423.1:182994-216164 GCF_000226075.1 Solanum tuberosum | reverse complement strand
GTCACATGATCGAGAAATGCAAGTTCAATGTGACGAAATTGTTTTTACTATGTGGGAGGATTATATTAAAGACTAGTACACTACAATTTATGTTCAATTTTTTTATTAAATTAAAGTTAGATGAAACAATTACTTAAGTGGAGAACAAATAACTTTGTAATAATTTATTATGCGATTTTATAATTTTTTGTTTATTTGATAAGATTGAATAAACAATTGAGGCTATTTTAATAGTTTTACAACTTATGAGATTTTTATGTTTATGAGAAAATATACAACACAAAAATTTCATATCGCATGTCCAAACAAACCTTCAATTTCATCTCATAATTTCATATCATGATACCATATCGCATGGCCAAACGGGCCCTAAGTTTGGGAGCTCTTACACTAGATTTTTTTTTCTAGATCAGCATAAGAGACTACCACCCTTTTATGATCATTTATGATATACTATCATGTCATATAAAGTGCCGTAGATTCCCCAGACATGTCTGTATACACATATGGCTTCTTTTAACCCTCTTTCCATTTTCAATTTTCATATGCCTTGTGTCCACACTTATGATGCTAACTAAAATAGGTTTCATAATGGACCGGTCTCAGACACAAGCTTAATGTGTATATATTTGACATGATCTTCCTTTTGCCCACATATCACTAAGATCAGGATTAATTGCTTTCCTAGCATTACTCCTTCAGGTCGTATTTTCATAACCTTTAGATTCATACTAAAGTAGCATACACTAACCCATCACCTCATGATATTGTCAAAGTCATAAGGGCACTAGTGAGAAAGAAACTTTTCAAGGTCTCACATAAAAGTGAAGTAGGGTGTATTCACTTAACTTTTAATTTGCAGTAATGAAGCACATGCAGTATGAAATGCATGTTACAGTGCGCCTCTGATTCCATCAGAGTGTATGTCGATTTTCATTTTTTTCATTTTTTTCACACTATACAAATCTTGGTCCAAGTAAATCATTTACTTGACCTGAGTTCTACCACTCTATTGTACTTTTAGAGGAGATCTCACATCTGGCTACAAGTATTATGGGTAGTGGGAATCTATAATTTCGATCCTTTTTGACATTTCTCTTGGATCTCATCCTAGTCTTTTACTAGGGTGACTTTAAATAATATGTTGTTAATCGAAGGTGCCACATATATTAGCTATCCTTTTTTAGCGTTAAGAAACACAAATGTCTCATCTTGGCTCGCTTTCCATAAGCGCCCAAGGCGGTTGCTCATGTGAGAAAGCCAACCTTATCAACTTGTACGACATACTCTAATATTGTGAACGTGCTAATCAATAATAATGTATGAAATAACCATAAAAAACATCAAAAAGATATCCATACATTATTATCAAGATGTTCAAATAAGGAAATATATCATTTTACATCCCACACAAGCCTAGAGATTTCACATGTTTACCAAAGACATCTCTAGGTATTGGCTTTGTTAAGGGATCCGCTACCATCTTGTGCGTAGAAATGTAATGTAAAGTGATTTCCTTACGTGCTATGATGTCTCTAACAAAATTATACTTTGTATCTATGTGCTTCGTCTTACTATGATTAAGTATATGCCATTGCTGCTTGGCTATCACAAAAAATTTGCACCGCATCCATTGGCCTGCCAATGATCCCTAAGTGTTCCATGAACGTTTTTAGCCATACAGTTTCTTGTACTGCTGTAGAGCATGCAATGAACTCTGCTTCCATAGTTGATAAAGGTATACATGTTTGTTTCTTGCTACTCCATGAAATGGTACCATTGTTAAGCAAAAAAACATAACCAGAAGTGGACTTTCTTTCATCCAAGTCTCGACCCCAATCAACATCAGAGTAGCCCACCAACTGTAGTCACTTCCTTGATAACATAATTTGTAATCAACAGTGCCCCTTAAGTATCTCAAGATTCTCTTAACAACTTTCCAATGTGTTTGTCCTGGATTGGATTGATAACGACTAACAAGACCCACTGCATAACAAATATCGGGACGTGTACACAACATTGCATACATTAAACTCCCAATTGCACTTGAATATGGGACCCTCTTCATGGCATCTTTTTCACTTTGAGTTTTGGGACATGTTTCAAGGCTTAAATTTTCACCTTTAGCTACAGGGGTGTTTATTGATTTACAGTCTCTCATCCTGAATGGTTCAAGAATTTTTTCAATGTATGATTCTTGTGATAAAGTTACTAAATTTTTAGAGCGATCTCTATGAATTTTAACTCCAAGGATGAATTCTTCTTCTCCCATGTCCTTCATTTCAAAATTTAGGGACAGCCAACTCTTTATAGCCTTTACAAAAGTAAGACTATTTCCAGCTAATAGTATGTCATCCACATAAAGGGACAATATCACAAATTCAGTTTCAGACCGCTTCATATACACACAATGGTCTTCATCGATCATATTAAAGTTGTAAGACGTAATAACGCGATGAAATCTTAAGTACCATTGTCTAGATGATTGTTTAAGTCCATAAATAGACCTTTTGAGCTTGCAAACTTTGCGCTCTTGACCATTTTGGATAAAACCTAATGGTTGTTCTATATAAATTTCTTCATCTAGTTCCCCATTGAGAAATGCAGTCTTTACATTCATTTGATGTAACTCCAAGTTCATACTTGCAACTATAGCTAGAATCAGTCTAATAGAGCTAAATCTCACAACTGGAGAGAAAGTATTTTCATAATCAATGCCCTCTTATTGTGTGTACCCCTTAGCCACCAAACGAGCTTTGTAGCGTTCAATCACACCATCCGCGTTTCTTTTAATTTTGAGAACCCATTTATTCCCAATTGTCTTTCGACTTGGCGAAAGATCAAACAAATCCCAAACATGATTTTTCCTCATGGACTCCATTTCCTCTTTCATTGCTTCTATCCACTTATCCTTAGTAGGGCCTGAAAAAGTCTCTTGAACTGAATTAGGCTCTTCATCATCTTGCGGAGTAACTATTAATGCTTTCCCTTCGATATGAAATTGACGTCGGTGTATAGTTCCTCGTGTACTCTTCCGCACATGTGTCTCTTGTGGAATATGCTCTAAATGAGTAATTCTCCCACTTGGATCAACAAGAGAAAGTACAATTTCTTGTTCCTCACTTCTTTGTTCTTGAAGATTTTCTTGATGATCCACAACTTCATAAAATGACAAAGTTCTATCAATATCACCTTTACTAGGAAATTCAATCTCTAAAAATGTGGCATCTCGTGACTCAAGCTCTGTTATACTTCCATCTTCATTTTCTCCTATGAAGATATAACCCTTTGATTGCTTTGAATAGCCAATGAAGATGCATTTCTTGCCCCTAGGGCCTAACTTCTCATATTTATGGGAAGAATCATGCACGTATGCGGCAGACCCCAGGGTCGCAATATATTTAAGTCAGGTTTTCTACCCGTCCATAATTCATAGGGTGTGGAAGCAATAGACTTAGAGGGCACACAGTTAAGCACAAAAGTTGCTGACATCAATGCGTCTCCCCAAAAGGAAATTGGCAAGTTAGCCTGCGCCATCATAGACCTAACCATTTCAAGCAAAGTTCTATTTCTTCGCTCAACTACTCCATTTTGTTTAGGAGTGTATGGAATTGTTAATTGTCTTACAATTCCTTTTTCATCACATAGATCCTTAAATTGATCTGATAGATTCTCACGCCCACAATCAGTTCTTAAAGCTTTTATTCTTAAGTTAAATTGACTCTCCACCAAATTCATAAATTGTCTAAAGCATTCCAATGCTTCTGACTTATGGGAGATCAAATAAACATGACCATGACGAGTATAATCATCTATAAATGTGATGAAATATGAGGCTCCATGCCTCGCCCTCACACTCATAGGACCACATATATCTGAATGGATAAGTTGCAATGGAAACTCAGCTCTAGTTCCCTTTCCAAATGGTTTTCTAGTCGTTTTTCCTGCTAGACAATATTCACATATTGACATTTCAATTTTAGTTAAGGACCCCAATAATCCTTCTTTTGCCAATCTATTCATTCTTTCAAGGCCTATATATCCAAGTCTAGCTTGCCAAATATTTATATCTAAAATTGGAGTTGTTGTTAAAGCAAAACAACCATGATTATTAGATATATAATTAAAACCACAAATTGTGTCCAACACAATAAAACCATCAAAAAGGTAACCAGAACCATAATATTCAGTGCCATAAATAATGTCAACAGAATTATTGTGAAAATTCACACTGAAATTTAATTTAAGAAGAGAAACAACTGAAACTAAATTCCGCCGAATGTCTGGAACATATAAGACATCATGTAGGAGAAGGATTCGTCCACCTTGCAACTCTAGTTTGAATGTTCCGATCCCTTTCACTTCTATTGATGCATTGTTTCCGACATAATGCCATCTGCTCCCGGAAGGCAGTCGGCGGTATTCAAGAAATGATCCTCTGTCTCTAGCTATGTGGTATGTGGCTCCTGAGTCAACAGTCACAAAGTATTAGTATCTGCCATTAATGCAGTACTAGAGACATAAGCAAAATGTGGAGTTTTAGTGCATGATGTTACCTTATTTTGCTCTGGGCAATCCCGCGCAAAATGACCCATCTTGTGACAAGAATAACACTCCACTTTGGCCATATCAATCTTCTTAGCACCACGTTTTCCTCTCTTCTTAAATTGAGATTTATCCTTCTGATTTGACTTATCAGACCCCTTTTTCTTCCATGCTTTCTTGTTCTTGTTATTTTGCTTAGGATTAGAAGTCCCAGGAGATTCAGCTAGAAAAGCTTGATCAGTTGCTTTAGAAGCGTCACGACACTCATCTTCAAGAACAAGATGGTGCTCAATGTCTTCAAAAGACTTGATGCTTTCATTGTGGGTCATATGAATTTTCATATATTCCCAACTAGCAGGAAGAGATCTTATAACAGCTTGCACTTGTTGTTCATCAGAAAGATTATGACCAACTGATTTTAGTTCTCGTATCATATTTGACATCTCTCTTAAATGCTGCCTTATCGATGAATTAGGGCGCAGTCTATAGGTGTCAAACTTAATGGTCAACCTCCTAAGTTTTGTAGCAGAAGTGCCACCAAACTTATCTTTCAGTGCTATCCACATGGCTTGAGCCGTTGGATAAGATTCGAACTCACACATAAGATCATCAACCATACTACTCAGCAACGTTATGCGAGCAATACTATTTTTCTTCTTCCAGACTTGAAAAGTCTCAAGATTTCTCTCATGTTGTTGGGTGTCTTCACCCGCCGGCTCAACCATCACATGGTTTAGGGTCTCCAAAACCTCTTGCTCTTCAAGAATGTATTGAATCTTACGGTGCCAAATATCATAATTATCACCATTTAATTTTTCACCCTTATTCAATTCAGCAATAATAGTCTTTGAAGCCATTTTATAAACTTATGTACGCACATAGAAGACATAGCACAAATAAGCACCAAACACAATTTCTTTTTATTTGCTGCAAAATTGCATCTAAATTAATATTGTCCAGCTAGAAGCCCATGTTCAAAAGTCTACGTTTGTCTTACTTTCATCACATGTAACCTTAAGCATACCAATATTATTTTTAAATCAATTGTGCGCTAATAAATTATGATAGTTCTAAATAAGAAAAATTGTCTATCAATAAGAACTCCCACTCAATATATATATAAATTTATAAATTGTTCAATATACATGTCTCAAACAAATGACATAAACCATAATCATGGATTATTTATTTATTTATTTTAATTGAAATTTTCCTAGAAAACTTTTAGAATTAAAAAAATTTCCAAATTATGTTTTCAAACAGTGAACTTTCAGCACTCATGTTTCATTTATTCGATGTCAAAAAATGACAAATTATATATCGTTGGAAAGGTTTTGAAAGTATCTTTCCAGTGATATGTCTTGCACACATTAGAAAACATGAAGGGGCAGAAAATGAGCTTGAAAGTTGGGCAGTCTTGCTGAAATTTCCAGCAGTCCATTTTTTATTTTCTTTGGCAGCCAACTTTCAACACCCATATCTCCTTCATCCGATATCGAAATTTTACAAATAATATATCGATGGAAAGCTATCAAAAATATCTTTCCATTAATATATGGCTTGTTCAGTTTGCCAGTCCACTGTAGGAGATAACTTTGCCGAAAGTCAGTACGTTTATAAAAAAATGAAAAACTTTTTCGAAATGTAATAGATTCGAAAATCTGCTTATTACTAAATTTTTATGATGCAATGGTGAAAATATAATCACATCTAACAAACCTTTCTCTGATACCAATGAAGGATTTAAACTCGGAGATTTGTGCGGAATTATACATACCTTCTTGTTATAGGATCAAGTGCTATCACCACCAATTGCCTTAGCGGTTTCTTACAAGATCACTATGGAGTCTTGTATTGTTTTTCACAACAACTACACTCTTTATCTAAGGAACTCTTTTCTTGTGTTGTTTGTGTTGTTCTTGGATGACCCCAAGTCCTCCCTTTTATAGGACAGGGTTAGGACTTGTAACTCTTATTCATTCAAGAGTTACATCACCCCTTATCCTATAACTCCCACTCCATTCAAGAATACATAACTCTTCTTCTTTTACTATATGGAGTTATTTAGTGGAGTTGTAACTTACTTCATGAATGAAGCAAGTTACTAGTCAACCCATCAATGAGTGTATCTATTTCCAACACATTTATCATTGACCATAGCTCTGTCCAATCTCTTCCAAATTCTATCTTCATCATCTCTGTGATTACACCAAGCGAATTTCTGTCCATGGAATCCCAAGTAAGTTAGTCCACATGCTTCAATAACACTGATGAATTCAAAACTTTTATCCATGTTGTAAGGTAGTCCTCCCATCTTCTCATCAATATCAGTGATCACATTGAAATCTCCTATAGTACACCAAGGTTTGTCCAATCTAGAAAATTGAAGCATCTTGTCCCATAGGTCTCTTCTCATATGATTTTTACATTTAGCATAGACAAAGTGAGGCGGTAAGAAGTCTGCCAAGCTACATGCTTAGCTTCACAAGTAACCTGTTGTTCATCTTGATCCAAAATTGTACAATCAACATCTTGGTTCCAAAATAACCAGATCTTACTGTTGGAATAGGAAGTAGCATTATCCATCCTAAGATGATTTTTATAATAGTTGAGCTGATGTTTGTTGGTTTTGGGTTCAAGAATTGCAATCATAGAGAGATTGTAGTAATCCTTGAGTTTTTGGAGTCTATCCAAAGCTCCTTGAGTGCTAATACTCCTAGCATTCCAGCTAATTGTACTAATCATCAAAGTTTTTGGGTTTTGGACCTGGTGTTGATGTTACTCTTGGCAGTAATTGTATTAGCAGAATTGCTGATAATATTTTATATTTTTTTCTTTTTCTTCTCCTTTTGACCTCTAGGTGATAAACCTGCCTTCTGAGTTACTTGTTGAATTTTATCCTGACAGTCAGAATTCATGGTGGATCCAAAGGGTTTCAGTAGATGAGCACTAGTTTCATCATCATCTTCCTGTTCTTCCAATTGATCAGGATCATACTCTTCATCATAATTGACCACCTTATAATCATCATTATTGTCCTCAGTTGTATTACTATCACAATCCACAGGGATTATCTTTGGTCTAGAGGGGAACTGCATGGCTACCTACTTGCTCCTTTACGAACTCATAGTCCACATTGATGCATTTCAGCATTTCTTTTTCCTTCCATTGCTTGTTTCATCTTTATAGCATCTCTCTTTTTCTTACTGAGAGCCAGGGTAGATTTATTGTTGAGAATTTGGGGACTTTCTCCCTGTCTCTACTGTTTTGAACCATCATTTTGATTTGGTTGGTAGGTTGATCTTTGTTGCATACTTGACTACTTAGGGACATTCACACTGGTAGATATAGTGGGATCTTCAGAAGGTGTACCTTCAATATCATCAATATGTACCATATCTTCATCTCTTTTTTTAGTATCAAGCATATCATCTTTAGTAGCCTTTTCAATACCAATGATATTAGCAGTTTGTTCTTGTAATTGAGACTGGATATCTGCATTCTTAGAGGTAGCAGGAGCTCTAGGGTCAGTCTTAGGGTCAATCAAATTCTCATGCATAACATGAGACAATTCCCTCCCTTTGGACACCCCTTCCTGCCGATTAGTAGTTTCCTCCTGAATCCCTCCATCCATACCTACCATAACTTCTTTATCAGACAAGTCAGATATATAGGTAATTGGGGTGGGGTTGGTGGAGCATTGAGTCGATACCTGCATTTTGTTGGTTTTGTCCATCATCAGCTTTTCCTGGAAAACTCTCAGTATTATCCTTTGTGTTGTCATTCTTTTTTGTACCTGTTTGGTTCATAGAATTATGTGGGGGGGGGGGGAGGATTTATTGATTCTGGACTCCAGAGTCAGCATTACAATTTGGATTTTGAACTCTGAGTTCAGTAGTCATACCTGCCTGTTGGTGTTGTGGAATATGCTGATTAGCAAATTTTGGACTTTGAGGTGATCTAGCTCTATAAACCTTCTTCTTGTTGTCTTAATCTCTGTTGTATTGTTGAGCTTGTTGTGTCTTCTGTGTTTGTTGAGTTTGTTGGTTGTTTTTCCATCCTTTCCTTTTTTGAGTTTGCCATTGCTCTTGAGTTCGAGTCTCTTCATCCATCTTCTTGTTGTGTTCTCTCTGTTCAAGGGGTTGTTCCTTGATGCTCTTGTTAGCCTGATCATCCTCACTGTTTTTGTTGTTCATCTTTTCTTCTTGTTCTTTTACTCTTTTAGCCTCTTCATCCCTTCCTTTGACCTCACAAGCATTATAATCACGTCCATGATGTTTGCAATAATTACAGTAGTCATGTACCCCCTCATATTGAATGGATAACCATTTTCTTTCACCATTCTCATCTTCATCATATCCTATTCAAACATGTTGAGGTCTTTCCTTTGTAAGATCCACTTGAACTTTAACTTTGGCGACACTACCTCTAGTCTTTTATGAGTAGCCAAGTCTAGAAAAAGTGCCTTACCTATAGTTGATAGAAGAGGATTAAGGACCTCTGCGCAGTAGCAGTGCCAAGGAACTTCACCCAGGATCACCCAAACAGGTGCCAAATGAGTTTCTTCTTCAGGTTTGAAGGTAGGAGTCCATACTAAAAATCTCATCAGCTGACTTTCAACATACATTTTAGCCTTGGATAACACAGTAGCATGATCATACTCATTGTTAAGATTAATATATAGATGTTTAGGATTGTAATGAGTTAACTTCACTCCTCCTTTCAATTCAGTTTGCAGAATAAATTGTTCCTTGATGGTTTCCATCTTAGGCATGGTATTGATGAACTTATCGCATATTTGCATCTTTCCGCCAACTTAACCATAAAGTCCTCTCTTTTAAACACAACTGCAGGGTCTCCTTGTTTGGTAGTAATTATGAGGGGGGGGGGGTTGATTGTTATGGGAATGATTTTTTGGGCATCCTGGGCTCTAAGTTTGGTAGTCATCGAACCCTTCGGGGTGGCCCAGTGGTTTGGACTTGGGGCTTCCATGTTGGAGGTCTCAAGTTCGAAACCCCTTGCCAGCGAAAGCAAGGGGTTTGCCTTTTGGGTCGAGCTTGTCGCACCGGGCTTGCCTAGTGCGGGTTACCTCTCCTATGTGGTTTGCGATCTATTGCATAGGAGTGGGGGTTTTACCCTGTGCGCACCCAAAGGGTAGCGGCTGCGGGTTTCCCTTGTCATAAAAAAAAGTTTGGTAGTCATGGAATGAGGGATATTAGGATGAGGTGGTGCAGGATTCACAGTAGCTTTTTGTTTAGGTTGTATGGGACCTTTGTGTGCTGGCTGATGATTGTCATTAGTTCTTTTTGTGTCTACCTTTTTTGACGGGTTATTGTTAGGCTTGAAAGGCTTGAAGTTGTTGGATACTTGGAGGGTGTTGTTGTTAGGGACAGAAGGTTTATGATTGGTTTTCTCTACGACCTTGTCTTTTCCCTTATCTTCCTTCCTACCATGTTCACTCCCATGGTTATGCACGGCTTTACTAGGACCAGCAATATCCTTATCCTTAGTAGACATATTGTTAGAAGATTGAGCATTAGTAAGCTTACCAGTGTGATCCTCTGATGAAGCCTTCAAGTTATTTTCTTCCTCAATCTTTGAATCTGAGACACTGATTGTCCCTATAAGTTTGGTTTGGTGTTGAGCTTGACTCTGATTTCCGTGCTCCGGAGTTTCCTCATAGTTTTGATTATCATCGTTGTCAGCCACATTCACCAGTTGGGAAGTATTTATGCACATTATTACTTCATCATCCCCTCTACGTAACCTAACATTTTGTTTCGGATCAGAGTTCTCCTTGTCACTTTGATTTGGATTACTCCTCCCCAAATAATTATTTGTTGTTTTCTCCAGGTCACCATTCCTGGAATTGGAGTTTCCCCCATTTGTGAGATTTGAATCTTTGATTACATTTAAGTTTGGTTTTTCTCCATTTGTTAAAACAATCCGAATGGAATCAGCATTAACCTACGTAATAATCTCTTGAATTTTACACCATTGTTCATTCGAAATCGACCTCCTACTCTCATTGTTGATACCCGATCTCTCAATGGCGTAAACTGGACTTGAGGGAGTTTGTTGTTGGATTGATATTGTTTGTACTGTGTGTCCCTCGAGGATTTTGTCCGGTGGTCGGAGATGAGTTACCAGTGGCTCAGCTGCCATAGCAGCAGTAAGTTGCCGTTATAGTACCGATGAGAGTTCAGATTTTAGAGAGAGAATTTTATAGAGAGGGTAGAACATTTCACAAAATCTTTTGTTGATAATATAAACTTTTATCTTGTTTCTTAGTAGAGTGGTAAATTGTATGTAAGTTGAACTCAGAACTAGGTACAATGGTTATGTATCACCAAGTGAGATGAAAATCCTCGTCTTATGTCATTTCAAGTGAAACTTTACTTCGTTACCTGCTGCCTACTCTCAATTTTTTACATCATATGACATGTATTCCATCACTCTATTGCAAAATGTGACACTACTAATGCTGAAACCATTAGTCATCTTTTTTTGAACTGCTTCAAAGTGACACTACTAATGCTGAAACCATTAATCCTGAGCTATCTCAATGGCTGCATAAACTTATCAATCTCTGCCCTAAGAAGTTCCTTGAATATGTTCCCTACAGAGTTTTCCTACCATTCTATCTATGGTTCATTTGGACACAAAGTAACCAATTCATTTTTGAACAAAAACCACTAATCATTAATTATTGTGCTGTTAAATATCTACCATGTGAATATTGGATGCTTGCAGGTACAACCAAGCAAAGACACACTAAAATTCCTGTCTGTGACATAGGAACCACCCCAGGAAACTATTTACATGCTCAATAAAGGTGCAAGGGTGGACAATAACATGAATTTTGTAGGAACGGGAGTATTTAGGGATAGGAGCGGAGGATAGATTTTAGGATTTACTTCTTTGATTTCAATTACAAAAATGATTTCTAAGCTGAATTACTTGCTCCCTTACATGGATTGACTATAACTTTTCTGCATAATTTACAGCCCCTGCAAGTTAATATTGATGCTCAGGAAAGAGTTAAGTCACTTTCTACCACTAACTTGCACAACTCTTCAATTTTGGATAATTGCAGGTGCCTCTTCCGGAGGCTGAGTATTTCAAAGGTGATCCATATCTACTGAGAACAGAACAAACAAGTTGATAGCTTAGCAGCAATGACCACCACCATATAGGTAAAGAAACAAGATAAGCTGTAGAAGAACATTTGATTCTTATTGCTGAAATGGAAATAAATATACACGATGGTCTAACTATTTCCTAAGCTAACTCCACAAAATGGGGAGATAATCCTAAGCCTAAACACTGTTAGAGACCTAGTCAAAATAGAAGAGCAGCAGTAAACTAATAGTAAAACTCAACAGTAACTAATGACTAATAAAACAGTAATTAACTAATTTTATCTAACAGCTGTACAAAGCAACTTATGCGTTGATACGCCCCCTTCAAGGTAGGCAGTGTGCAACAACACCTAGCTTGAACATGTGTCCGTCGAAGGCTGATTTGGAAAGGGCTTTCGTTGGAGTATCTGCAAGTTGGTCTGAGGATTGGATATGGACAACTTGAACTTGCTTGAGCTGAACCTGATTGCGCACAAAATGGAAATCCACCGCAATGTGTTTCATGCGACTGTGAAAAACAGGATTTGCACATAAATACGTCGCACCAACATTGTCACAGTAGATAGTTGGGACTTTTTGAAATCTAAGTCGCAGTTCTACGAGAAGATATGTGACCCAGTTTGTTTCTGCAAGAGCACTTGCAACTGCTCGATATTCAGCTTCAGTGGAAGAACGAGCAATCGTTCTTTGCTTTTTGGAGGACCAACTCACAGGATTTTGGCCAATAAACAGAAGGTATCCAGTAGTAGAAGCTCGATCATTGACGTCTCCAATCAAATCCGCATCAGAGTACATATGTAAAGAGAAATCATTATGGCGCATCAACCGTAAGCCAAGATGAGCAATCCCTTGAAGATACCTTAGTACCCGTTTGACAGCTTTCCAGTAGATCTCGGAGGGAGTTTGCATAAATTGTGACAATTTGTTTACTGCAAAACAAATGTCTGGACGAGTGAAAGACAAATATTGGAGCTTCCCTATCACCCTCATGTATCTGGTTGCATCAGCTAATAATCCGCCATCATTGACCTTGAGTACTTCAGTAGTACTCATTGGAGTTTTAGCAGGTTTGCAATCAGCCATGTTCTCCTCACGCAATATATCACGTGTATAGGTACTTTGAGACATAATAATACCATCCACAATTCTAATGACTTAAATACCTAAAAAGTAGGTGAGAGCTTCAAGATCTTTAACAGAAAATCTAGCTGCAAGGGAAGAAATAACTTGATTAACAACTGAAGTATTGTTGCCAGTAACAATAATGTCATCCAGATATACCAGTAGGTACACTGTGGCATGAGAATGATGACGAACAAAGAGGGAGCTGTCCGACTCAGATTTTATGAAGCCTAACAGGAGCAAATGATTCTTGAGTTCATTGTACCATGCTCGAGGAGCTTGTTTGAGTCCATAAATAGCTTTATGAAGACGACAAATATGGGTTGGACAAGTCTTGTCTTCAAATCCCCGAGGTTGTTCCATATAAACCTCTTCATCCAAACGTCCTTGAAGAAATGCATTACTAATGTCAAGTTGACGCAGAGGCTAATCAAATTTGATCGCAATGGAGAGGACCACATGAATAGTAGTTGGTTTGACTACTGGGCTAAACATGTCATGAAAATCAACACCGGGACGTTGGGTAAATCCCTTTGCGACCAATCTGGCTTTATAACGATCAATAGAACCATCAACCTTTCGCTTTATTCTGTACAACCATTTACAAGCAATGACATTTTTAGACGGATCAGGAGGTACTAATTCCCATGTGTGGTTTTTATGAAGTGTATCAAATTCAGCTTGCATAGCATTCTGTCACTCTATGTGTTTGCTTGCTTGGTTGAAGGTGCTGGGAGTGAATATAGGTGGGAGGTGAGCCATGTAATCAAAAATTGGTTTTGGTTTATGGATATTGTGTTGTGAGCGGGTAACGACTCGATTTGGAGGCAAAGGGGAAGGGTGTGGTTCGGGCAAGGTTGGGGCAGAGGTTTTCGTTGTTGCCGCTGGAGTGGAGTGACGAGAGTACACGAACCGAATATGAGGTTTTGGCGATGGTGGATGGGATGTTGATGGTAGTTGAGTTGATGGAATGGAGGACGGCAGAGGATAAGATTGGGCATCAGGAAGAGAAGAAAGTGGAGGAGAAAAAATAGGAAAAGTACTTGGTATCGCAGACTCTGTTGGAGCGCAGCCAGATGAGACAATATGATGCATGTGCCGGATGGTATCTGCATTGGTCAGAATAATAGGAGGTGGTAAATCTGTACAAGGCATAGGAGAAATCATATGAGAGATGTCCTGGTTAGTTGTAACCAAGTCTGCCCAGGCAAGTTGTCTGAAACATGAGGAAAGCTTTGAAAACATATTCTGGAAAGGAAAAATACTTTCAAAAAATTTGACATCACGAGACAAGTATATTTTTGAAGATTTTGGATCAAAACATTGATAACAATGATAATTATGGATAACACAAGCACCCAAAATTTTTTAAGTGAGCATAATCTGGATTTGTACCAAATAACATTTGAAAAGGTGATTGATTTTGCAAAAGGGAGGTAGGTAAGCGATTGATCAGGTGAATTGCATATTGACAAGAAAAGGACCAAAGGGTCGGGGGAAGTGAGGCTTCATGGAGTAATGTTCTTGCCGTTTCAATAATATGTCTATGTCGTCGTTCGGCAAGAGCAACTCGTTGAGGGGTGTATGGAGGAGCTAAAAGATGTTCAATACCTTGAAGAATTTAGGTATGGATGAAGACTTTTATATTCTCCACCACCATCAGTGTATAAAGAGAGAATTTTTGTATTGAAATGACGTTCCATTAAAACTTGAAAGTTTTTGAAAAGTTCTTTAACCTCAGTTTTTTTGCTCAAGGTATAAAGCCAAATGTATTTGGTAAATTGGTCAACAAAAATGCAGTAGTATATTTTTTATCAATTGATAAACACTGGAGAAGGGCCCCACAAATCACTAAAAATGGTTTGAAACGGTTTTGTACTTGACAATGTAAGTTGTTGAAAGGGATGCCGATGAGCTTTATTTGATGAACAAGAATTACAAACTGAATTTTTTTCTCGTGTACAAGGCAGCGAGAATTTATTTAAAACAAAATTCAAAACTCTGGCATGTGGATGACCCAATCTACGATGCCAAGTGATGATGGAGGACGAATTGGAGGAGGCAGCATGTGCTTGTGGGGAAGGCACCGAAGGTGAAGTTGGCCACTCATAAAGACCGTCTCTACTCCGACCGTGGACCAAAGGAGTCCCTGTGTTCAGGTCCTTTACACAAAAATGAAAAGGAAAATATTCAACAGAAGTTAGATTATCTTGACAAAATTTAGAAACTGAAAGTAAGTTACGCTTAATGGTAGGTGTACATAGAGTATTAGAAAGCTTGAAAGCATTATTCGATGCATGTAATTGAGTAGAACCAGTGTGAGTTATGGGAATTTTGTTACCATCACTCATAGAGACATGCTTCATGCCATTGTATGCCTGCAAGTTGTGAGGTTCAACAGTGATATGATGAGATGCTCCAGAGTCGACAATCCAAGAATCTGCTGGTGCCTGCAATCCTGAAACATAGTCGACCTTTGCCTCAAAATGATTGTGAGATTTTGATCTACACACACTTGCAACATGACCTGGTTTGTTGCACAATTGGCAGCGAACACCATCATAAGAGTTGGTGGTGGTGGAAGATCGACACTGATTGGGTGTAGTAGAGCGATTGTTGGACCGCCATTGTTGGTTGCTGCCATTGTTGGGTCGACGAGTGTTCCGAGAATTGGAATGACCAGACTTGTTAGATGTAGCAGCGGCATCAGTAATCTGGTTGGGAGCATGCTTGGACACTTCATGGCGAAGGAAAAGCTCATGATCCAATAGCTTTTCGTAGAGTTCTTCATAAGAAATAGTGGAGTCATGAGCACGAATCGCAGCAGAGATCTCAACGGAACTCTGGACCCAAACCACTCAGGATCTTAACAATAAGTTCTGAGTTGGTAATTGGGGCACCAACTGTAGAAAGTTCGTCAGAAATAGAGCGAATATGTTGCAAATATTCGGTGACTGGTTGGGAGTCTTTCGTCAGGCGCGTAAGGCGATCACGCAAACTTAAAATGCGAGTTTGGGACTTATTCGATAGGTTGTGTGCAATGCATCCCAGACAGTTTTTGCCGTATTAGCAGTTGCAACAGTGGTGGCAATTGTTGGATCAACAGATGCCATAAGGGTGTTTTGAATAAGTTGGTCTTGGCGAAACCAAAGAGAAAATGCAGGATTGGCACTAGGGACTGTGCCAGTAGTGATCGTGCGAGAAGGGGAGGGAGCAGACCCATCGAGATGGCCATATAGATCATGACCATGCATAAGCATCGAGAATTGCGCCTTCCACGTTGAAAAGTTTTGGCTGCCAAGTAATTTGATAGGCAATTGGGAAGCCGGATTAAATTGAACGATTGTCACTCCAATGTTTGTATCTGCGGTGACAACTTGAGAAGTGTCGCCCATTTGTGGAGGTGGGAGAGAAAAAAAATATAGGATCTTACTCGTTAGAGTTTATTGTGGCTCTTGATACCATAAAGAACAAGATAAGCTGCAGAAGAACATTTGATTCTTATTGCTGAAATGGAAATAAATATACACGATGGTCTAACTATTTCCTAAGCTAACTCCACAAAATGGGGAGATAATCCTAAGCCTAAACACTGTTAGAGACCTAGTCAAAATAGAAGAGCAACAGTAAACTAATAGTAAAACTCAACAGTAACTAATGACTAATAAAACAGTAATTAACTAATTCTATCTAACAGTTGTACAAAGCAACTTTTGCGTTGATAATAGGAAGCTCCTTTCTAAGGGTTTTTTTCGGGAAACTTGAGCATCCTTGGAAGATATTTTGAGTGCGGACATAAATGGAGTTATGTCTGTTAGGAGGGCTAATGCACTGACATTCTGCCCTACTCAATTATATGTGTAATATTAGCAAAAATGGTGGTACAGCCACAAATGGACGTAGCATAATATGTTGGACGTGGATTTGTACTGTTACTGCTCATAGATATTATGTTCTATAATTCGAATATTATCTGTTAAAATCTTTAGGTGCAATGGTTGTGATTCACCGAGGGAAAGATGAAAACCATTGTTTAATGCATTTCAAGTTTTGATCTATTCTGTTGGTGTAATATACCCCAAATATATCAACTATCAATTGTAATATTATGAAAAAGTGATTGTAGCCAAGAAACGGAAACAGGAAAAGAAAGCTAATCTTGAATGGCAGGTCAAGATCAGCCTCGTGAAAACCTTAACAATGTCTTTTGGGCTTGGAGCTTCTTCTCCTTTGTCATTATTTCTCTTTTATGTGGTTTCTTCTTTCTAATTTGTCTTTGTTTAAATTTATTAGACAAATTATTATTTTATTTTTATTTCTTCTTATATCTGTTATTCATTTTATTTTAATGTAACACTTTTTTCATGTACTAACTTAAACAAACTCTTTTAAAATGGTGAATTATATTAAACTTAAATTTGAGATCTTTTTAAAATAAATAAATAAAGGTAAATAGATGTAATTGAATGAAGAAACATAAAAATCATCAATATCCTTTTAACAATATTAGTTTAATAGGATCCATGAATTTATTTTCTATTTTTTCTATTCTATTTTAGAGAGATGAAAACTAAACTTATTTCATTTATTTGTCATTTGTCATTTTTTACAAATGATAACTAACCTAGTAAATTGAACTATATAGATTAGAAAAATTGTCGTTGTCATTTATTTATCTTCTGAAAATGCATTATAATATTATTAACTCTACTCTAACACAATTTTAGAGAATCTTGACGATTTTCATCGTAACATATGTCTGAATGGATACTAATTTTTTAAAAAAACTAAAATGAAAGATAAAGTAAAAAGTTACAAAATAAAAGTATAAGAAAGACAAGAAATTTTAAGAATGTTTGATGGAGCAGGGTAAAGATAGGAAGAAATCCTTAATGCGGTATGATAAGGCATGTTAATTTGGCGGGTTAAGGTAAACATATTTCTTCACCATCTCGCTCCCTTTTTCATCCTTTCATTTTCACGTATTGTAGGAATTAAGTTATGTAATACAATCAATCCACTAAAATTCTTTCTGTCAACGTATCTTTATTCTCGGTATTTTGATTAGTTTGGTGTTTACTATTATCAACTAATGAAATACCTATGGTTGCTTGTAAAAAGAGCATGTTGAGGGGCTACTATGATCACCACACACTGCATTACCATATGGGCTTCTTTTTTATACTTTGAATCTCCGACAATGGATTTTAGGATTTACATAGGAACCACCCCAGCAGACAATGGATTTTAGGATTTACTTCTTTGATTTCAATTACAAAAGTATTTTCTAAGCTGAATTACTTGCTCCCTTACATGGATTGACTATAACTTTTCTGCATAATTTACAACCCCTGCAAGTTAATATGGATGCCCATGAAGTAGTTAAGTTACTTTATAACACTAGCCTGCACAACTCTTCAATTTTGGATGATTGCAGGTGCCTCTTCGGGAGGCTGAGTATTCCAAAGGCTAACTATATCTACGGAGAACAGAACAGACTAGTTGATAGTTTAGCAGCAATGGCCACCACCATGTAGGAAACTTCTTTCTAAGGCTTTTTTTCGGGACACTCGTGCATCCTTGGAAGATATTTTGAAGTTATGCTCAAATTACACCTCACTAAAGAAGTATAAGCGATCATTATCAAGTAAAGAACCTAACTTGAAGGTTAGGGTCGATCCCACGAGGAATATGGTTCAGCCTTAGGCTAACTTATGATTATCTACTTTTAGTCAAAGTTATTTTCGAGACAAGTAACAAAAAGGGGGGTTTGTAATTAAAATGACAGTTTGTTGATTTATATCACTAAGTAACAAGTAAGCAAGATTTGCAGTTTGAGATATCAATATGAGAAGAAAACTAGGGTATATGTGTTCCCCACAAGCTCTTAACACAATATTCCTCATAATAGTAATTCTATCCTAGTATTTGACATGCAAGGTTGATAAGTTGGGTATCCCTAAGTCATTGGTCCTCCAAGTAGAGAATTTCATCATGCAACTTGGTAAGTCTATCGGTGTGTGTTTTACTAACCCTTACCTTTAACCCCATATTAGCCCTCGCGTTAATTGAATTAAAGTATTCACCATTTCATCAATTGATTAAGGTCAGACTATTAGATAACAACAATTCCTTAACTAAATCTCTGTTGTTTAATATTTTTCTCATTCATTACCTCCTTGGTAAGCAAGTAGGAATGAGGCGAGTTCTAACGTTGCGCACTGCTAGAAAGCATTCTAAGCAAAAAGACTAACAATACTCGCACAAACACTATTCAAGAATTACTTATTTATTAGTCATACGTTGTTAATTGCTCATGGTTCCCACAACCCTAGTTGTGGATTTAGCTACTCATGCTTGAGAATTCACAATTCATATTGTTGTTAAGAAGAATCATGAACTTACAATCAAAGTAGATGAATACCGGAATCTTCAATTGAAAATCAAAAGCAAATTTCAGAAAACCAAACTTCAAGATTTAAATTGCCCAAGTGTTTGCAAAGAAATCTCAAAGCCAAAAACAAAGGTTCCCAGTATTGTCTAACCCCTAAAAACGTCAATTACAATCCATATTTATAATACACAAGTCCTAAACCAAATAGGAAAAGAAATAAGGAAAATTTCAATTTTGGCAGTTTCGACCTACGGTGACCAACGACGGACCGTGGATTAGCCAACGGTCCGTGAGTCACCTCCGTGGTTTAGTAGTTGGAAAAAGTTCTTGTCTTCTCATCGAAGGTTTTCACCTACGGTCCGTAGGTCCAGTCATGCCCCGTCCTGCATATCCATGGTTCAAGTACTGGAACTCTACTTTCTGAATCGATTGACGACTCCCAGCTACGGTCTGTCACTCTACCTACGGGGCATAGGTCACCTCCGTGGTTCCAAACTTGGTAAGACTTCCTTGAACCATTGACCCACGGCTTCCACCTATGGCTCGTCATCTGAGTGGCGGCTCATGGTTGAGCTCGTATGTGCCAAACTGTTGCTGTTTCATCTATCTTCACCAACAACTGCTTCAAATCGATTTTCCTACAAAATGAGATAAAATACCATCATATCTAATAACAAAATGCTCAAGACTCACACAAAACTCCAAGTGAAATGCATCTATAATACCATAAACTCACGGTATATCATTGGATGAACCCATTTTTCAAAGTGTATGATATGGGTATTGTTATTTCCAAAATCTTAACAGTATATAGCCATTTTCTTTAACTATAGCCATTTTTATAATTAAGTTAAACTATAGTTATGGAGCATAATTAACTATTATATGTTAGCTTAGTTATATAATTCGCCCACCCTTTTTTTACAAAAAATATATACTCTAATATAGATATGCACGCAAAGCGCGTATACAAAGGGTGTGTTTGGTATGAAGGAAAACATTTTTCAATTTTCTCATATTTGGTTGGCTTAAATGTTTTCCAAAGCAACTCATTTTCCTCAAATTTAAGGAAAATGACTTCCCTTTAAAAATTAAGGAAAATATTTTCCAAAACTCTGCTTCAACCTCAAATAACAATTTTTTTCTTACCCGTCCCTCCCCATTCAAAAAATAATAATAAATTTATTTATTTTGTCCCTACCCGGCCCCCTACCCAAATTAGTCCCTCCCCCAACCAAAAAAAAAATAACAACTTAAAATTTTATTTAAAACAGTTAGAATTTTAAAATTTTTGGTTTGTTTTATCCTGTCCCCCCTACTACTCCTACCCCTGCCCTCCTCCCCCACAAAAAAATTAAAGTTTATTTTTTTTATAAGATTCAATTTTTCATTTTCTTTAACCCACAACCAATCTTAGTTTGAAAGTTAGGTCCCCAGTCAGGTGTGGTTGGATCCCTGTTCGAAATTTCAATTTGAAAGTCAAATCTTGAGTCTCACAACGATTGTTGGTTGTCGGGGTCAGATTCTGAATCTCAATTTGAGTGTCGAAGTCGAAACCCGAATTGATGGATCATGTTCAAGTTTGAGTATCAAGGTCAGGTCCTAGGTTGGATATCCAATCCCAAGGGGGAGATATTGTAACACCCCAAATTTTTTTTTGAAGTAAGACTCGAACCATCCTTCGTTGTGAGTAGGATTTTACCGAGTAATTTAAAATTTCTTAAGTGTTAAGGTCACTAGATGTAGCACCTGGAGTACCAAAAAGAACTAAAGAGAGTTCATTCAAGTCATTCGTAAGTTCTTCTAAGTTTTGGGTCAACTTCAAACGATCACAACTTTTAGAACATGATGGGTTAGGTGGCCCATAAGATATCAAATGAAAGGTCTTTGAATTATCTTTCCAACGCCACCAAGTTTGCTAAGTTTCAAGTTCGGATGAGTGAGATAGGCCCTTCTGAAGTCAGGCTGTCCAATTAAGGACATTTATTCGAAAATAGTGAGGGGTATTTTGGTCTTTTCCTAACCCAATCAGATTTAATTCATTTTTAGTAAGGTTTTAGGGTCTAAAATGATTAGGTTCAGTTTTATAATCCTAATCTACGCTTAGGATTTTAGTTGAGAGTTCAAGAAGAGAAAAGAAGAGAAAAGAGGAGTAAAGAGGAAATGATCAAAGCTTTTGTCAAGATTCTTGAGTTTCATTGCAGATTTTCACCAAGGGTTTGATCCCTAAGAGGTATGTAAGTTGTCGTAGTGTTGGGTTCATTCACCCACACGCCAATCATGAGTTTATTTTACGAATTTCATCCATAAGTTTGGATATATTGAGTTCTTGATTAGTTCTTGATAAGTGTTTTTGAAGTTTCATTCTAAATCTTGTTTTGTTGGGTTTTCTGATGAATTCTTGAGATGAAAGTGAGTGTTTTGAGTAGATTAGTGTGTACTTATGCTTAGTAATCGAATCTAAGTTAGTTGGGAAGAAACCATTAGATTCTATGCGAATTAGGGAAAAAATTCGAAGAAGACAATTCGTCGGAGAGTTCTGGGGAGGGGTTGGGGTGGCACCCCAGCAGTGCACCAAGATAGTGCCTCTGAAGTTTAGGGGCTTGCGCTCCGCGCCAGCAGTGTTCCAGGATCGCCTGCCCCCACTCCTTTTTCATCGGTTGTCCCGTTTGAGTCCCTTTAAAATGTACCTTCACTCCCTTTTGATTCTAACTACTCTAAACTACTTCTAAACATCTAGAAATCATTCATAACATGAATCATAACCTTGAATTTATAATTCGAATTCAAGGTAGAGTTAAGAGTTAAGTCTTGAGAGTTCTTTGAACATTTTTGAGAAAGTCCCTTTGAATCTTTTTGAGGAGTCTTCTACAACTTTAAATAATTTGTTTCAAGGCTTGAGTAAGTGAGTATGTGAATGAGGAGAATGTATTCATGAGTCTACATTATCATCACGAGATCCTTTATATCATGAATCATAACTCTTGAAACCATAATTCAAATTCAAGAGAGAGTTAAGAGTAGAGTTCAAGAAAGTCTTTGAGTTCAATTGTTATGTAGACCCTCGAGTCGAGTCGTTCATGCCCATAAATTCCGCATGAACTTCATAAATTGAGCATCTTTGAGAGGAGTAGTATCTTCAAGTTCTAAGTCTTGAGTATTGAGTTCCTAATCCTTCTGAGATTATATTCCTAATCATGAGACTACTACATGTTATCCATGAAGTCCTTGAGTGAGTTGTTCATGCCCATAATTCCGCATGAACCCTCTGAGTTGAGCATTCTTTAAATGAGTAGTATCATTGAAGTTCTTGAGTTCCAAGTATTGAGTTCTATGTATGGTTATTGAAAACCTTCAATTGAGTCATTCACGTCCATAATTCGGCGTGAACCTTATTTTGAGAAGTCTTTTATAAATTTTCTAAACTTGTTTTAAGACTTGAGCAATTGAGTTTGAGAAAGAGTAGAGTTGAGTTCATTTTTTTCAAAATGAATATATGGGAACTAAGTATTCCCCAGAGTAAATGTTTTTACATTTAAGCAGAGAGGAAACACCGATTTCCAAAAGAGCTTTTGAGCAGTTTTGAGTACCATCTCTTTTAAGAGAAAGATTTTGAGTAATAATCTCAAAAAACAGAAAAGTTATGTTTTTTAAAAGATGAGCTAGTTATATTTTAGGAGTAGTATTGAGCACCGATATGAGGACGAGTTCAGATAACTCAAAGTCTTCATAAACCATGTAGCCAATGTGGGTAGAAAAGGGTCATACTTTTTAGATGATTCATTAATGCTTTTAAGCATAGACTAGTGGATACACTTAGTAGTAGGTTATATATCCTGTCAAAGTTTAAGATAGTTCTGTCAGCGTAGGCTAGATATTGTATTATTATATAGCTCCTAGTGATGGTTGTCGGTTAGAGAATCTCCCATATAGTTATATTGTATTTTTTATATACAAACTAAGTTATTATTGTATTCTTTAATACATTGAGTTTCTATCTATTATTTTAAAAGTTTTCCATCTATTGCATTTTTTATTGTTGCTTTATATTGAGTTGAATATCCAGAATTGAGTATCTAGAGTTGAGTATCTAGAGTTGAGTATCTAAAGTTGAGTATCTTATTATTGAGTTGAGCCATATTTCTCTGAGTTGAGTTGAACTATGTTTCACAAAGTCGAGTATTTTATTATTGAGTTGAGCCTTATTTCACTGAGTTGAATATCTTATTATTGAGTTGAGCCTTATTTCACCGAGTTGAATGTCTTATTATTGAGTTGAGCCCTATTTTCTCTGAGTTGAGTTGAACTACGTTTATTTGAGTTGAGTTGAGTTTAGTGAGTTGAGAAGATGTAAGTATGTTTCTTTTCCATCAGTTCAAACTTATGTTTATGCTTTAGAATTCCCCTTACAAGCTCGTACATTCCATGTACTGACGCCATTTGGCCTGCATCTTTTGTGATGCAAATATAGTTATTCAGGGTCATCAATAGAACCTTCGTTGAGACCACTTGCAGTTTGAGTTAGATATGGTGAGTCTCCTTGCTTCCGGAGGGTTCCATTTACTTTTAGTTTAGTCAGGATGTCGTGGGTCTTGTCCCGACTTTCATCTTTGTCATTTAGAGGCTTCATAGATAAACAGTAGAGTTTGAGAAGTTTGTTCATTTATCTTGTTAAATGTTTTAAAGACTTGAGTTGCCTATTTTTGGCTAGTTGAATGTTCTATTATATTCAAAGTTAATCATTTGAGTTAAAGCTTTGTATTTGAGTTCAACGAATTTCATTCAGTTTTAAGCTTTGTATGCTTGAGTTAGTCTTTCGCTTGTAGTCAACCAAGATGAGGGTTCGCTTGGGGACCAACAATGGTTCTTGAGTGCCGGCCACGTCCAGGGTATAGGCTCGGGTCGTGACACTTTGATTCTACATTGAATTGATCAATGATATTTTGAAAACAATCTCTCTCCTTCGAGAGATAAGGGTAAGGTTTGTGTACATTCTACCCTCTTCAGGCTCCACATTGTATTACACATGATATATTGTTGTTAAAGTATATTATAGGTGACATGTTGTTAGAAGGAATGATTGTCATAAAAAGGAATGATTGTATATATCTTTGCATTGATATTCAATTTTTAATGCAATGAGCCAAACATCTGATAAAAAAAGTATTTTTTACATTTTCAATCCTTGTATAACTTGTTAACCAAATGACCCCTAAAAATACTCATATATAAATCAACTCTTTTTTCAATTCCTGTATAGATTTTTATGTAAAACTCTCAAATATTTCAATAAATATCATAATTTTAAAATTAAAATAGAATGAGTTCAGTGTTAAATTGTTTAGAAACCATTAAGTTAAAGTCCCGAATTTGATTGATTTGCTAATATTATGTTCCCATGTTATTAGGGGTGTGCATATGTCGGTTCGGTTCGGTTTGATGTATTATCAGTTCTGTTTATTGATTTTTAAATACGCTAAACCAAAAAATCAAACCAATAAGATATTTTTAATCGATTTTGGTCCTTAGCGGTTCGATTTTCAGTTTAACCAATAAGAAAATGATTATAAAATATATGACTTCTCCAATAATTTGACGCGATAAGACAATAATGTAACTGTACAGATACCCATAAAATAGAAACAATAATAACTAACATGAAAAAAACTATAAAAGTGTTACACAAAGAGAAATTAAGAGGAATAAGGTTCTTATTTTAGGTTTAGACGTTTTATATAATGTGAAATTATGAATTCAAAGTCACTATGAAGTGTAAATTGAAGGCTAAAGGGCAAAGACAATAACTAGTAAGATATTGAAATTAATATTTAATATTTATGTATGAGTAAAGTTGTAAATTACTAGTCTTAATGTATTTTTAGTTTACCCAATAGCCCAACATTAAAAAACCAATACCAAACTGATAACCTGATAATATTTTTTTAATAAAACCATTAAAAATCCGCTAACCCAATAGTAATAAACTAATACCACTTTTTCAATTTGATTTATCGGTAGATTTAGTTTTTGCGCACCCCTACATGTTATATTATCTACATGTTTTTGCTAGTCATGGGATTGATTGTACATAATTGTTTTAAATATATGATCTTAAATAATACTCATCCCACAAACTAATTTTTTGACAATTAAATTATGATATTGTTTATCATTTGATTTTTTTTCCAGTGGGATATTTTGATCGGTGGAAATAATGTGATTGAGTTAGATCGAGTACTAACAGGAAACTTTCCAGGAAACAACATTACAATTATCCATGTATTTGCCATATTTATTTATTTATAGTTTGCTATTTCTACTTAACTTATCAAGTAATAATGACATTTTTCAAGAATCAAATAATATTACTTAATATTGGATTTTTCTTTTTCACATGCAAAAATACTAAAATTTCTAACTTGTATCTTTTTTTCCTTTAGACTTTTTGTTCTTAAATAATGAATCAAAAGGAATTTTCTGTGGTCCAATTTCACTTTTGACTTGTAGTTAATTAACAATTAAAACACACACAAAAATAAAGACTAACTTTTCTCGTGTTTAATTTATATACACTGATAATTTGAAAATCTTCTTCACATTATCATAGCTTAGCCATTTATAGCAAGTTGTTGTTTGTCTCATTTTCTATATTAATAATTCCACTTGGTTTTTTCGGTGATCCAATAATTACCTTTAACTATCTTTTAGGTGAACTAATAATGCTAAATATATTTCACTACAAAAAAGAACAAGAATTAGCTATGAAATTCCTTGTTAATCTATTGTTAAATAACCTAATTGTTTTATAATCCTTCACTAATTCATCATTAAATAGGATTAGCTATGGAATTTTTGTTGTTTAGCAACATAACTTATTCGTCACTTATTCTTAGTATTTACCCTAATATTTCTTAATTGTTGTAATGCATATACAGCCTTATAATATGCATAAGGAAATATTAGTGCTTGAAGAGACAAGCATTGATGAAATGGGAGCATTTTTAGTCTATGCACCCATAGAGTTACTAGCAATTACTTCAATTGTCAATGGAGGTGATGCAACAAAAGTTCCCATTTTACCCTCTGGTATCATCATAAGTCCCGTTGGTCGGCTCTCCTCGAATAGGGACAACACTGCAAATGCACATAATGGTTCAATTTTGACAGTGGCTTTTCAAATATTGATTTGTGGTCATAATAATCCAACCTCCAAGCAGCAACAAATGGAGGTAGTGGCTTCTGTTCATGGCGTGTTGAGCGCCACAATTTTAAAAATCAAAGCAACATTGGGTTGCTCTGATTTATGATGGTTTAATTTCATGTTGTTTATTTGTTTGTTTTGAAGATTTTAAAACTTAGACAATTGATGGTTTTGAAGGATGATGTGTTTCCTTCTTTGTGACTTTTGAAATCTCAAGACTGTGAGATATGTGTTGCTACAGTTATTGATACACTTATTTGAGACTTCTCATTTGTTTGGTTTTTTCCAATTTTAGCCTGTTTGGTTTTCTCTGATTATTGTTTTTGGTCTTTGTCATGTTACAATATCATGCCTTCCTGATTTAGCAAGTTAAATCTAGTGGAGTAGTATATATATAGTAGCCATGTGTGGATGGAATTATATGTTGTGAACACGGATAGCCCAGACGCTAGCCAAGTTGTTGGGCCTAGGGCTAAACCACGAAGAGGCTCAAGAATTAAACATCCCAACAATACATTTACTTGAGATCTAGGTTGAGCACCCACTCTATTTATAGGTGGTGATGGAAGGATTGGATCTAGTGGAGGATATTTACTATTCTACTGTCGAATGTTCCTCCAATTGCATAATTCTATAACTATCCTTTCTAGAATATTTCTATATATTTCTCTCAGGAACACTCATTCTAGATATCTCCCTTCATTTCTTTACAACTTTGAATATTCTAGATACTACTCTGGCATGTCATACATATTAATTAAGCTTCTCATCCTCCATTGTTATCTTTATTCTTAGTTACTTGTTATTTTAGTAGTTTCGATTGTAATTCAATAGTTTAAGTGTTGCCATTGTAATTTGGTTACGAGTGATTATACACCATCTTACTGAAGTATTTCTGGAAATGGGGAATAAGAATATTCATTCACGACTGCCGCCAAAGGTGATTTTTCAAACAACAACGAAGCGTCCAAAATGGGATGAAACCTTAAAGTCACAAACAAACCAGAGAACCATTCCTAAGAACTTATAATTATGTAATGTGGGCATAGTGATGGAGTTGTTACTTGATTGCTGCATTAATCTAGAATCTCATTGCTTTGGACATCTATTTGTAACCCCTGCTTCATTAGACAGACACAATTAGATCATTAATAATGTGATACAAGCGAGCGAGAGAGAGGGCTAACCTCATACTCTGGATATTTCCTAGATGGAATTGATAGAGCAGGGGCACTAAAGAAGCCTTCATCAAATGGAATCTGCATAGAGGTACAATTAATCATGTCGATCTTTTGAATTGAAGGGAGGTTGTCCAACACTGTAATCTTGACCAACTTTTCGCAGTTTCTAAGTTCAAGAATTTCAAGGTACTCTAAATTCGATATTGACGGTAGTGTTTGAAGATTCTCACAATCATTCAAACACAAGGACATCAACAATGGTAACTTGGAAAAATCAAAGAGAACATAGAGGAAATTGTTGCCGCTAAAATCTAGAACAGTTAAGTTGGATAAACTCCCAATTCTCTAAGAATATCAACCTTGTAGGAACCACAATATGGAAGGCTTATGACCGAAATAAAAATTTGTAAGGATTCTATACGGGGGAATGTTCTTCGAAAAGATCTCCTTTTGGCCTCTAGATTTGGACTTCTTAGCATTTTAACAGATTCAGGAGGATGTCTTAGACTTTGCATACCTCCAATGTCAACTGGTAGTGTTTGTAAAGATGAACAATAACTAATGTTCAAGTATTCAAGGGATTTTAGCTGGCATGTGCTGCTCGGAAGATCCGTAATCTTTTTGCAACAATACAAAGATCGACCAGTCAGTCTGTCCAATTTTCCTATTGATGGATGGATCTCTTTCAGACTTAAGCAATTCTGAAGCACCAAAGTCTCGAAACTTCGTGAACCCTTGAAATTTGGAGTACTTCTGAGGTGCTTGCAATAAGAAAGATCGAGCTTCTTCAAACTTCTACAGTACTAAAAGTAAACAACATAATTTCAAGTAAGATTTTTTGACTTAGTTGCAATAAAACAGAATACGTGGAAATGCAAAATCGAGTAACTAACCTACAAATTCAAACCAAATTCTTTGATATTACTCCCATTCATATTCAGTAATACATGTTTCTCAGCTGGAAAATTTGATGGTATACATTTTAAAGGACGTTCTATCCGAGACAACCATCTGAGCTCCTTGGACAAAAGCTCAAAATATCCACTGATATGTAACTTGCTATCAATTATAAGCACCCTAAGGAAATGCTTTAGTGCTCAAGTTATGCATGTCGTTCTACCACCAGTACTTCCACATTTTCGGAACCTTGTAGTTTAGTAAAAAGAAAGGTACCATAAGACCATGTTAAGTACGATAAATTAAGAGAGAAAAATGTCTTATACAAATAGAAGGTCAATGAGTACATTACTTGTTTAGAACTTAATAGGAAATATGTATCATCAAACACGATTTAGATAATTGTTAAATGAGTGAGTGTTTGTTTTTGAAATTTTTCATTTGAGAGTTTGACTTTAGTAAATGCTCATTTCAAGTACACAATGGCTGGCAAACAACAACAGATAATTTACTAACCAAGATAAAGATAAATAATGAATTCTTGTGGTGGCAGTAGAAATTATAAACAAATGTTTATCATATTAAATTAAAACAAAGTATAACCAAGATAAAGATAAATAATTTACTGACTTTATTTCCTTGTACAACAACACGAACTTCTTGAGGTTTGAATAGTCTACTCCGTTTTCCACGAGTTGATTCCATGTGAACTATTTCTCTTCCCATATCCTGCACCAAACATGCATCACCAAATAATGACAATCCCTTGGGAGAAAGTTCCTTTGGACTGAGGTTGTAATTGCACTTTCAGAATAAAAATCACATGCATTTAATGTTTTGGTAACTTCATCCTAAAAAAATCCATGGAAGGCGCACACGATATCAAGGAAAACACTATGAGTATCACAATCAAGTCCATCAAAGCTTATCTTGAGAATCTTTTGAATATCACAATGAGGAATTTCTCTTAGTTTTTTGAACTCGTATCTCCATTCTTCTACGGATCTCCCTTGCGAATGTGACCCCAATGTCACAAGATATAATGGTTGCCCACCTGAATATTTGATTATGTTTTGTGTTGTGCAAGGAATTGGAGAGAATAACCTGTATCTTATTCAATAGGTAAACATGTATAAATACAATAATATTAGAAGCTAACTAAGGAAAGAAATAAAGAGGCAATCCTAAATATATGCTATCTATCTATATCTTTATACAATATCAAGAAAGTGATCTATATACATTCTGTAACACTCCCCCTCAAGCTGGAGCATGTATATTGATCATGCCCAGCTTGTTACAAAGGTAATTTACTCGATCTCCATGCAATGCTTTCGTGAACAAATCAACTACTTGTTCTACTGTCTTCACGTAGCCCGGAGATATCAAATTTTCCTGAATCTTCTCACAAATGAAATTAAAATCAACCTCAATATGTTTGGTTCTTTCATGATATACCGGATTTGAAGCAATATGAAGCGCACCTTGATTATCACACCAAAGTTTCGATGAAGTAGAATGCTTCAATCTAATTTCTGTTAAAAGATGATGTATCCACATGATTTCATATGTAGAATGTGCCATTGCTTTATACTCGGACTCTGCACTGGACCGAGATACAACGTTTTATTTCTTACTTTTGCATGACACCAAGTTTCCACCAACAAAAACACAATAACCAGTAGTAGATCTTTGATCAATCTTGGATCCAGCCCAATCTGCATCTGCAAAAGACTCAATGTGAGAGTGTCCATGATTGCTATACAATATACCAAGTCCATGGGCTCCTTTTAAATACCATAAGATTTGTTCTAAAGCTCCCCAATGTCTGACTGTGGGTGTGGACATGAACTCACTAACCAGACTTACTGCAAAGGCGATAGCTGGATGAGTCACAATGAGATAATTTAATTTCCTAACCAACTTTCTGTACCGTTCTGGATCTTCAAATGGAAAGTCATCATCTTTCATAAGATGCACATTAGGAACCATTGGAGTACTGCAAGGCTTGGCAGCCAACTTTCCAATTTCTACTGGTAGGTCAAGAATATACTTTTTCTGACATAGAAAAATACCCTTCTTGCTTCTAGATACTTCTATTCCCAAGAAGTATTTAAGTTGTACCAAGTATTTTGTATGAAACTTAGTATGTATGGAAGACTTAAGAGAAGAGATATCTACAAAATCACTTCCAGTAATGACAATGTCATCGACATATACAACAAGGAGAATAGTTCCAGCAGTAGATTTTCTGTAAAAGACTGAATGATCACATTTGCTCTTTTTCAATCCGAACTCCTGAACTACCTCGCTAAATTTTCCAAACCAAGCTCGAGGACTCTATTTCAAGCCATACAAGGACTTCTTCAAGTGACACACCTCTCCATACTCCCCCTGAGCAACAAAACCATGTGGTTGCTCCATATAAACCTCTTTGTGGAGATCACCATGAAGGAACACATTCTTAATATCCAACTTATGTAACGACCAATTCTCAAAAGCTGCTAGAGAAATGAACAAGCGGACAGAAGTGAGTTTGGCAACCGGAGAGAAGGTTTCTGAATAATCCACCCCATAAGTCTGAGTATACCCTTTGGCCACAAGTCTGGCCTTAAGTCTCGCCACAGAGCCATCTGAATTAACTTTGACTGTGAATACGCACTTGCTTGCCATAACTTTCTTTCCACTAAGTAAGTCGACCAGATCCCATGTGTGATTTTCCTCTAAGGCATGTATTTCCTCAAGCATTGCTTTAGACCATCTAGGATGATTCAAAGCCTCCTTAACAGTTTTGGGTACAAATATAGAGTCCAGAGATACAATCAAAGATCTAGATGCGGGAGATAACTGACCGTAGGAAACAAAATTACCAATGGAATATATGGATTTGCAAGTGCATGTACCTTTGGGAAGAGCAATAGGAAGGTCAATATTTTATGTAGGATCACTTGGAGGAGGATCTGATGACGAAGGAGTTGGTGCAACATAGGTATCATTAGTCTCCTGCCTCCTAGAGTAAACCTTAACAACAGGCGGTCTTGCTGGAACCGATGGAACTGGCGCTGTAGGCACAATAGTAGATTGGTGCTCAATTGAAGAATCAGGCGATGTATGAGAAACATCGTTTGATCGTTCTGGTATGGCCCTGGTAACTTGGTACACTAACCACTCTTCTTCTTCCCCCTGACTCGTAGAAATGGGAGGTGCATAGAAGAATGGTGTAGCCTTCGAAAAGGCTACATCAGTTGATACCAAATATTTTCAAAGTTCAGTAGAGTAACAACGATATACTTTCTGGAGGCGAGAATATCCCAAGAAAACACACTTCAAGGCCTTGGGATCCAACTTGGTAACTGATGGTCGAACATCTCTAACATAACAAACGCTTCCAAATACCTTAGGTTCCACTGGAAATAGGGACTTATTTGGAAAAAGAATGTTATAGGGTACATTACATACAAGCACAGTAGATGGCATGCGATTAATCAGGAAAGAAGCTGTAGAGATTGCATCGGCCCAAGACTGTTTAGGAACCTTTGTTTGAAACAATAGTGCCCGAGCTGTCTCAAGTAGATGCCTATTTTTTCTTTCAGCAACTCGATTCTGAGAAGGTGTATCAACACAAGATGACTGGTGGCGAATCTCATGTTGCCTCATATACAACTGAAATGATTCTGACATGTATTCTTTAGCATTATCACTCCTTAGTATGCGCACAGTAGTATTAAATTAAGTCTTAACTTCAGCAGAAAATGCACAAAAAATGGGAAAACACTTCAAATCTATTCTTCATAAAGTATATCCACATCATTCTATAAAAATCATCCAAAAAAGTAACGAAATATTTATGTCCAGTTTTGGAAACAACAGGACATGGCCCCCAAACATCAGAATGAACTAACTCAAAAGCTGACTCTACTCTCTTCTTAACCCTTGGACTTAACGAGGTGCGATGGTGTTTAGCAAATCGACATGATTCACAATCCAATGAAGAAATATTTTGAAACTCGGGACAAAACTTTTTCAACAAAGGTAGTGAAGGATGTCGCAATCGACAATGTGCTTTAAATGGAGAAAGAACACCTGAGCATGCAACAGACCGAGGTTCCTATTCATCAAGGATGTAGAGATCATCAGATACATGTCTTTTACCAATAACCTGATTTGTTCCAATGTCACGAAACATACAATAATCAGGAAAGAACGAGATATAACAGTTAAGGTCTCTCATAATTTTACTAACATAAATCAAATTAAAGGCTAATTTTGGGAGACTTAAGACAGATGACGGGGTAATAGATGAGGTTGGTTTGATAGTTCCAGATCCAACACTAGTACACGCTGATCCATCCGCTACAATAATTGGAGATGGTGCATTGTGTGGCTGGAAGTTAGAAAAAGTATTAAGGTTACCTGTCATGTGATTTTTGGCGACTGAATCAATCACCCATTTATTTGAAGGGGTAATAAGGCACGCTTTACTTGACTCGACAAAAGTAGTAACTGAAGAAGACTTCTGATACTGAATGAATCTAGCATAATCTTCTGACGAAACCAAAACTATTTTATCCAATGATGGCCAATGAGCAACATAAACCTTACTATTACGCTTATCTGAACTCTTCCATTATTCTCCCTTATTATCATTCATTCTCACAATATCAACGCAAATTAACAAAGAAATCACC
>NW_006239423.1:108409-182894 GCF_000226075.1 Solanum tuberosum | reverse complement strand
ACTTCACAAAATGGCTCAACTCAAGTAGAGAAAACCAGAGAAAACCAAATAACCAAAAACAAAGTTCAGATGGTTCGAATCCCAGCAGTTCACAGAGTAACAACAAACTAAAATATGAATAGCCAAAGGCTCTGAACAGAAAACCAATCAAGCAACAGGGAGGAAATTTTTCAAAACAGACCAAATAATAGCAGCAAAAGGAATTCAAACTAAAGTATCACCAAAAGAAAGATTGCAGAGCCTGGATCTTGATGTTAAATCATAAAAACGTTATCCAATGATAAGAAAACCACCATAACTCAATTGGGATTCTTAAGGCAACGTCAAATCAGTAAGATAGACCACCAGTGGTGAAGTCACATGAACCAGAAATATGGCAGCGGCTAATTCCAGCCACCACCAGTGGTGAGGCTCGAGAACCATCACTTCAAGTCTCACAATTACGGTTATGCTCTGATACCATGTGCAAGGAATTGGAGAGAATAACTTGTATCTTATTCAAAAGGTAAGCATGTATAAATACAATAATATTAGAAGCTAACTAAGGAAAGAAATAAAGAGGAAATCCTAAAGATATGCTATCTGTCTATATCTTTGTACAATATCAAGAAAGAGATCTATATACATTCTGTAACATGTGCAAGCTCAACATATTCTTGTGGTGGAGAAAGACTGTTAGAAGCACGACAAGAAAAAAGTTATTAAGCTTCATCGTGATTTTAAAGTTTGGCCTTGTATCTCTCATTTTCTCTAAGCTGGCATATCAAATGTTCGTCTTGGGTTGTAATAATTATTAAACTATAAAAACCAAACCAACTTCTATCTCTTGTTGAGGATTCTAATTGGCTCATATAATCCACATCATCAAGAATAATTAAACCTTCTTTCACTCAAGTCATGCTTTGATTAGATTAATGCATTTCAACAACATTGCCAACTTTGGCGTCCTTAGTGTTGAGGATTTGATTTAGTAGTTTCTCTTGTATCTTGACTAGACCAAATGCTTTCACTTCTAATCTAACATCTGAAAGAAAGTAATGATTCCGATGTGTTGAAATATTTGGTTGTAGATGGCTTTTGCCATACTTATTTATCCAATTCCACTGACACTGTATATATCAACCATGCGAACTTCATCTACACATTCACTTTGGCCTAAGTTGGTATACAATTACACCTCAATGCTTTAAGAAGGTTTTGGGTAAAAAAAGGTAGATCAATTCAAAGTGGTTTGGACTGCTAGTTTATGTCTTCACCAACAAAAAGTGCAGGCACAAGTTGGGAAAAATGAATCAGACAACTCACAAGGTGGTCACAACATAGGTTCAAACAAAACGGTTAACTCGCGAAAAGGTCGCCCATGATCCTTTGTCACGTTCACAAGTACCAAATCTTTGGATCAACAAGGCAAGTTCTAGGTTTTCACAACGCTAAAATTCGAGTAAACCTCACCTCACATGGCACTCAAACATAATTTCCAAACAACAACTCTACAACCCTAGCTCGTATGCAAGGATCATTGCAAAATTACATGAATAGATATCTAACTAGTCAACACAAGATGCCCAAAATTCATGCAAGGATTACACAATTCAATCTCAACAACTCAAGTTATCCACCAACACATATCTCCACAAGAGCACTTTTCGAGACGACACAGTTGTGCACAATCGATATTCAAAATTTAGATAAGCATGAGAATCAAAACAAATAAACAAAAACAAAAGCAATTATACTATTAAACCAAAATAAGAAGTTAACTACCCATCAAGTTATAATTACAACCCAAGAGGTACCAATAATTAGAGTAGGTATCAAAATTACAGCCCAATCAAATAAAATTCCCTCTACTCCATGAAAAATAGATATTGTCCTCTACGCCAAAAAATTAAGTAGAAAATCATAGAGAGAGTAAGAGGGTCCCCCTGTCATCTATGTATGTGGAGAGGTCTGGCCCACTGCTGCGGCCTCATTTAAGGCATCAATGCCCTGCTTATCCCCCAAGGCAAGTGTAATGGGCTATTTAGTGAGTTTGGACCAACAAGAGCCAATCATAGAAGTGTCACGAAGGGACACCTAAGTAGTAATCTGCACAATTGCCTTATCAAGGTCCTACAACTCCGCATTTGGATCAACTCTCTGGGCTGCAGTCTCATCATCCACCTTAGCAGCTAGCCCCTTCTCACAACCTCGAAGGTCTCTGAATCATCAGTAACTCAAGGCTCCGCAGTACCAGTAACAAAAGTCAGATGAGCCTTTACGTGCATGCCCTCAGGGACACCATGATGAAGAATGAATGGCTCACAATACTTTTGATAATGAAAAAATATGAACTAGGTTCACATACATATGCATTGAGCTAAATAAAAGAGGCAGCGAGAATGAAGTTGCGTGTGCAGAACAGTTTCACTAGCACTCTAAGTCAAAGAAGGATAGCAACACTCCAAGTCAAAGAATGATAATAATTATATTAAAAGAGTTCTAGGTGAATAAGGAAAGTGACAATACAAGTTTAACATGGAAAGGAAAACAAAATCCTCTCCTTATAGAATTTAAATACGGCAAATCAGAATTTCTATAAAAGACGTAAAACAAGAAAAGAAAACTTTTTTGCATAATTCGAATAAAGAGAGAAAGAGAGAATTACAGCGAAGGCCAAAGCATTCAAGAAGAGAAGAATGAAAAAAGTACTAGAGTTAGGAATACTTTCAAAATAGTTGAGTTGCATTAATTCAATTACTGAATCAGTGTTTGGGAAGGAGTAAGAGTAGAGTTTGTGAGAATTGTAAAAAAGAAGTGAGTTTGACTTCTTGGGGTAGAGTTAAGAGAGAGTTTTGTAAACAAGAAACGAGTTTGACTTTTTCGAAAGTAGAGTTTTCAATTAGAGTTAATCGAAAAGGGTAGAAGTCTTAGAGTTAAATTCATTGATTGACTGAGCTGTAATATGAAATTAATATAAAACTTTAGTGTGGTTTTTCCCTTCCTTGAGTGAGGAAGGTTTCCACGATATCTCTGTGTTGTTGTTTTTTAAGTAACTATTTCGTGCATTGTTCAAGAACCTAGTTCTTGAATACATTGTAGGGTTTCTTCAATTGGTATCAGAGAAGGTCTTTTCGTCAAAAAGATTTACATCTTAAAATGGATCAATGGCTGCACCACCTACCCCATAGGAAGGAGCTTCCCAAACTCGACCACCACTGTTCAATGGAAAGTACAATGGGTGGTGGAAGAATCGCATGATGGATCACCTTATAGGAGAAAACCCTGATCTCTGGAGCTTAGTACTGAATGGACCTACTATACCTATGAAGAATGGAGACGATGGAACTGCTCTGGTTCCTAAGGAAAGGAAGGAATGGGATGTTGCAGATAAACTTGCAATTCAAAACAACGCCAAGGCCAAAAAAATCTTAATATGCGGTATAGGTCCTAATGAATACAATCGAATCTCATCATGTCAGGATGTGAAGGAAATTTGGAAAAACTCTACAAATTGCACACGAAGGAACAACACAAGTAAAAAAGTCTAAAATCGACAACTTGAACAGACAATACGAACTGTTTCGAATGATAGAAGGAGAAACCATTCAAGATATGCATACCAGGTTCATTGCAATCAAATGAGATATTATCACTATAAGAAGTAATTCCAAATGAAAAGGCTATCAGGAAACTCTTAAGTTTCCTACCGGAGTCACGGGAAAGAAAAGTAGAAGCCATCATTGAAGCACGTGACCTTGACAAGCTAGCTATGGATGAACTCATTGGAAACCTCATGACTTATGAATTGAAGAAAAACAAAGAGAAGGAAATAGGAGAAATAAGAAAATATAAGAACCTGGTTCTCAAGGCTACAACACCTAAATTTTTTGAAGATGAGAACATTACACTTATGACCAAACGATTCTCTAGAATGCTAAAGAGGGGACAAGTATTTCAGAGGAAAAACATCCAAAAAATAGCTAAGAAAGATCACAAGGAACAGGTCTGTCATAAATGTGGAAGTCCAGATCACTTCATCAAATTCTGCCCTTTATGGGCTTTAGAACACAAGATAAACAATCAGGAGAAAGCAAGGGAAAACAAGAATGACAATTATATTCCCACAAACAGAAGGCTAACAAATTAGGAAGCTGACAACTCTGTGAGAAAGGCCTTTGCACCAATGAGAGATCAATCGGAGGAAGAATCAGAGGATGGAGAAGTTGAGAACAAATCCCTGCTTGCAATTGAAGAACCGCACAAGTATGATTTCCTTGCATTAATTTCCTTAGCAGAAAAGGAAGATGAACGAAGCACCTGCCAATCCCAGGAAAACATCTTGTCACTGATGGATGGAACTGATTCTGAGAAGGATGAAGACGAAGACAAACAATCAAATCTAAGATTCTATCATATTAGAGAAAACCTTCATTCATACTCATAAAGAAAACTAGAATCCTTATTAAACACTCTTATGGATGCATTTCAATAGATTAGCTCTGAAAAGGAGCAAATGTTAGATGACTACACATCTTTGAGAGAACAAAACGAGAATCTAGAGAAAAACAATTACCATTTTCAAAATAAAATAAAGGACCTAAGCAGCAATTGCCACTCAACGATTAAGGAAAATGAAGCCCTTAATAAAGAACTTCAAAAAAACCAAAATACAAGCAAAACTTAATATGAAATGAAAAAAATCCTCTATCTTACTTGATAACATCCAAAAGGGACAATCTTCTACTAGACACGGAATAGGATTCAATCTGAAGCCCGCACCAATCACAAATCCTAATGAAAATTGTTTATGTAATCACTGTGGAGTAATAGGTCATAAGAACAATGCATGCCCGAAAAAATTAAAAGCACATGAAAACAATCCAAGGTTTCTCAGAAAACCTTGTGGTAACAAAATCATAAAAACAGTTCCTAAAACTATCAAATTGCCAAATTGGGCTAAAAGAAATTTAATTCACCTTTTCTCAAACAAACAGGGACCCAAGTGGATCTGGGTACCCAAAACTAACCCCTAATTTCTTTTCAGGAAACAGTGAGAGGAACGATGAAGCATGGTACCTAGACAGTGCATGCTCCAAACACATGACCAGAGATAAATACAACTTCCTCTCATTTATCAACCACAAAGGATGGAATATAGCCTTTGGGAATGAAAACACTGGTGAAATACAGGGTATCGACAATGTTGGACCAAACAACACTTAAGCAATAGACAATGTCTATTATGTGAAAGGGTTGAAGCATAATTTACTAAGTATATCCCAAATGTGCAACAAAGGAAACAATGTAGTATTCACGGAAAAGGAATGCAGAGTATTTAATCCAACAATCGGGAAACTGGTCCTTCATGGATAAAGGCACAAAAATGTATACAAAGCTGATGCCATGAATCATTCAAGAAATACGCTACAATGCCTCAGTGCTATCACTGAGAATTCCTGCTTGTGGCATAAAATGATGGGATACATCAGCTTCTCAACTATAAACAAACTGATATCAGGAAACTTGGTCAAATGATTGCTGCATAAAAGGTTCAATGTGCAACAAATCAGTGGAGCATGTGCCCATGGAAAGCATGTGAAGTCATCATTCAAGCCAAAAATAATGGTAAGTATGTCCAAGTCTTTAGAAATACTACATATGGATCTATGTGGACCAATGCGCGTGCAAAGTAAAGGAGGGAAAATATATGTCTTTGTAATTGTAGATGATTACTCCAGATTCATGTGGACTATCTTTCTTGCAATCAATTATGAAACATTTGACATATTTGAAATCTTCGTGAAATTGGTTTAGAAGAAATTCAATAGTTACATCACCAACATTCGCTCAGACCATGGATCTGAGTTTAAAAATTCAAGGTTTCTGGAATTCTGTACCAATAACGGGGTCGATCACAATTATTCTGCACCAAGGACTCCACAACAAAACTGTGTTGTGGAACATAAGAATATAACTCTCTAGGACCTTGCACAAACCATGTTAATATTAAACAATCTCCCCAAATCTTACTAGGCTGTGGCTGTGAACACGTCATGTTATATCGTCAACTGATGCACTATCAGATCAGTGTTACAAAAGACTCCTTATGAACTATTAAAAGGGAGAAAGCCAAACGTAGCACATCTCAGAGAATTTAGGTGCGTATGCTATGTGCACAACAATAGGAAAGATATACTAGGAAAGTTCGATGCCAAGAGCGAAGAAGAAATCTTTCTAGGATACTCATCACAAAGAAAGGCTTATAAAGTCCTCAACAAAAGGACTAATCATATAGAAGAAAGTGTACACGTCATCTTCGATGAAGGAAACAACTTAATCAAACATGATGACAAAAATAAGCAGCTCGGCGAAGGCTTGACAACCCCACAAGAACCTAAAGAAACCAACTCTGATGATGATCCAATAAATGAAGCTACTCCTAATTCAGAAGAAGACATAAATAAAGTGGAAGAAGTAACTAAAGAAGAAAGAGCTGATGCACTTGGTTCAAACTCAAGAGGAGATACACTTTAGACTCAACCAAGTAACTAGAAGCACCAGAGCTCTCATCTAGTACACAACATTCTAACTCCTATTGTCACGACCCGAGTCTACACCCTTGATGTGGAGGGCACTCGAGAACCATTGTTGGTCCCCAAGCGAACCCTCATCCTGGCTGACTACAAATGGAAGACTCACGTAAGCATACAAAAGCTTAAAACAGAGTAAAATTCATTGATCTCAAATAATTAACTCAGGATATAATTGTACATTCAACTAGCAAGAAATAGGCAACTCAAGTCTTTAAAACATTTAACAAAATAAATGAAATAGACTTCTCAAACTCTACTGTCTATCTATGAAGCCACTAAATGACAAAGATGGAAGTCGGGACAAGGCCCACGACATCCTGACAAAACTGAAAGTAAATGGAATCCTCCGAAAGTAAGAAGGCTCACCATAGCTAACTCGAATCGCAAGTGGTATCAATGAAGCTTTTGTTGATTACCCTGAATACGTATATCTGCATCATAAAATATACAGGACAAATGGCGTCAGTACATGGAATGTACGAGCATGTAAGGGGAATTCTAAAGCATAAAAATAAGCTTGAGTGGATGAAAAAGAAACATACTTATATCTTCTCAACTCACTCAACTCAACTCAACTCAATTAAAAGAGATATAGTTCAACTCACCTCAAAGAAAAATAGGGCTCAACTCTCAGGATACTCAACTCAAGATAAAGCAACCATAAAAGATGCAATATGTGGAAAGATTTTAAAACAGTAGATAACAACTCAATGTATTGAAGAGTACAATAATAACTCAGTTTGTATATAAAAAAACAATATAACTCTGTGGGAGATTCTCTAACCGACAACTATCACTATGAGCTATATGCTGATACAACGTCTAGCCCATGCTGCCAGAACTATCCTATACTTTTCCAGAGTATAGGACCTACTAACTAAGTGAATCCACTAGTCTATGCTTAAAAGCAATAAGGAATCATCTAAAAAGTATGACCCTTTCTACCCACATTGGCTATATGGTTTATGGGGGCTGTGAGTTGTCTTAACTCTCCCCCATATCGGTGCTCAATACTGCTCCCAAAATATAACTTAGCTCATATGGTTAAAAACGTTTCTCTTCCTCTGGTTTGAGATAATTACTCAAAAGATTTCTTTAAAAAGAGACAGTACTCAAAACTCATTTTAAATTCTTTTAGAAATCTCAGTTTCCCCCTCTTTCAAATGTGTGAAAACATTTACTCTTGGGAATACTTAGTTCCCATCTATTCATTTTGAAAAATGAACTCAACTTTACTCATCCTCATACTTGAGTACTCAAGTCTTAAAACAAGTTTAGAAAAAAATGTAAAAAACTTCTCAAAATAGGGTTCATGCCGAATTATGGATGTGAACGACTCAATTCAAGGTTTTCAGTAACCATACTTATAACTCAATACTCGGAACTCAATAACTCCAGAACTCACAAACTTCAATAATACTACTCATTTAAAAAATGATCAACTCAGAGGGTTCATGCGGAATTAAAGAGGAGTAAATGTACCCTTTGAAGGAACTCAAACAGGCCAAATGACGGAGAATGGGTGGGGGCAAGAGACCCTAAGCACTGAGTGGCGCAGGGCGCCAGCCTCTAAGCTACAGAACATCTCTGCTGGAGCGGTGGTGGGGAGGCGCACCAACCCTTGCCCAAAAAACCCCGATGAATTTCTTTGCTTGTTTTCTGACCCTAGTTCACGATTCGAATACCCAACATAAGTACACACTAATCTACTCAAAACAATCCTCATATCACTATCTTTCATCTCAAGAATTCATTAAAACCCCAATAATCAAGATTTAGAATGACACTTCAAGAACTCAATATACCCAAACTTATGGATGAAATTCATAAAATAAACTCATGATTGGCGTGTGGGTGAACGAACCCAACACTATGAAAACTTACATACCTCTTAGGGATAAAACCCTTGGCGAAAATCCATAACAAAACTCAATAATCTCGACGAACGCCTTGAAACTTTCCTCTTTTATCTTCTTGAACTCTTTTCTAAAACCCTAAGCGTATTGAGGATGAATGAAACTGATTCTAATCATTTTAGACCCGTAAATTATTACTAAAAACGTTTTAAGCTGAAGGGTTAAGGAAAAAACCAAAATACCCCTCATAATTTTGGGTAACTTTCCTTAACTGGACATGCTGACTTCGAAAGAACATATATCACTCATCCGAAAGTGAAACTTAGCAAACTCAGTGGTGTTGGAAAGATAATCCAAAGACGTAGAAAGATTCAATATATGGAAAACTTTTAAAATAGTAGATAGCAAGTCAATGTATTGAATAATACATTAATAATTCAGTTTGTATATAAAAATATAAATTGGAAAGAACTAGAAAGAGCTAGAATTAGAAAGAATCATTTTTGGAAAGAATGAAAAATCTGGAAAATTGGTTAAGTTATGCTAAGTTTGAGTTTTAGGTCAACTTCAAACGACCTTAAATCCTAGCTCAGGATGAGTGGGGTGTTCTACCAGAGTTACCGTAGGACATATCTTTGAAGTTTGGAGTTTGTATGAGGAAGATATGTCCATTTGAAGTTGGGCTGTCTAGATAAGGAAAGTCAAAACCGGATTTTAGAAGGGTATCTTTTCCATACCTAATTAATTAATTTCGTTTTTGGTAATTAAGTTGGGGTCCAAACTGATTGGATTCAGTTTACGCTATTGAAAACAAGTTAGGGTTTTGAGAGAAGAGAAAAGAAGAGGAGAAAAGAGAAGATGAAGCAAGGAATCGCCAAGTCTTGAAGAATTGCTTATGGATTTCGTCAAGGGGTAATCCCTACGAGGTATGTGAGATCACATAGCATTGGGTTAGTTAACCCATGCGTCAATCATGATTTAATTTAGGAAAATTGTGTTCTTGAAAGAAAAGATTATGAGTTCTTGATGAAATTTGTTTAAGTTCTTCTGAGTTCTTGTTATTGAAGTTGTTGAGAAGTTTCTTGAGTTTAATTCATGAGAGTATGTGTTTTTTTGAGTAGATTCTTACATATTTTGGTTATGTAGTCGAATCTAACTGTTGGGGAAAAGAACCAATTGAATCTAGATGGTTTAAAGTTGAAAAATGAGCAAGAAAATTCGTCAAAAACCTGGGGAGGGGGTTGGGGTACCGCGCCACTCAGAGCGACCCAAAGGGAACTCTGGAGTTTGGACTCTAGGGTGCCGCGCTAGCCAGTGCGCCCCAACCCAGCTTCTGAAGTTTGCCCTCTGGCGCCCTGCACCACTTAGAGCTCCAGGGACGCCTGGTCTTCCACCTTTTCTGACTTCTTTCCGTACTAGTTCCCTTGAAATGTACCTAAGTTATCTCGTTGATTTCTATACTCTAAGGTACGTCTAAACAACATGAAATCATCCTTAATCATCCATAATTTAATTCAAGGAAAGTTAAGAGTCAAGTCAAGAAAAGTTCATAGAGTCTTCCAAAAGGCTTATACAAATGTTTTAATTTTGTTTTAAGGCTTGAGTTTTGAGTTGAGTAAAGAGTAAGAGTAAAGTTCATTTCTTCAAAATGTTATACAGGAATTAAGTATTCCCAAGAGTTAAAATGTTTTCACATTTAAATAAGAAAGGAACCACCGATTTCCAAGAGAGCTTTTAAGTTAGTTTTTAGTAATTACCTCAAATCACAGAAAGAGTTTTGTTTTCAAAACATATGAGCTGAGTATATTTTGCGATTAATATTGAGCACCGATATTGGGACGAGTTCATAATAACTCAAGTCTCCATAAACCATGTAGCCATCGTGGGTAAGAAAGGTCATACTTTTTAGATGATTCGTTAGTGCTTTTTAGCATAGATTAGTGGATCCACTTAGTTGATGCGTTCTATATCACGTCAAGGTATAGGACAGTTCTGGTAGCGTGGGCGAGACGATGTATCATCACTTTAGCTCATAGTGATGGTTGTCGGTTAGAGAAACTCCTACTGTATTATATTACTTTATATGTACACTGAGTTATTATTGTACTTCTTTAACACATTGAGTTGTCACCTACTCTTTTAAATGCTTTGTATAAAATGCACCTTTATTGTTGTTTTACTTTGCATTTGAGTTGAGTATCCATGAGTTGAGTAAAGCTAAGGAAAATGTTGTTTTTAGATTCCTTTCAAGCTTATGTCATGTTTAGTTTTCCCCTTGCATGCTCGTACATTCAATGTACTGATGCCATTTTGCCTGCATCATTTTATGATGCAGTACATGTAATCAGGATCAGCATCCAGCACCTCGTAGATCTAGTTGAGCAGTCTGTGTCAGTTGGTGAGCCTCCTTGCTTTTCGGAGGACCCCTTTTAAGTTGTTAGGATGATCGGGGGTCTTGTCCTGACATCCCTCTTTGTTTTAGAGGCTTCATAGACATATATTTATAGTACTTTAGTATTGTTCATTTCAGTTGTTTTTTTTAGACTTGAGTTTGCCTTATTGAATAGTTGAATGTTTTCTTTATAACATTCTAGTTTTATATGGGTTTATCTTTGTTAAGTTAAGTCTTCCGTTGATTAGTGATCTAGGCCAAGGGTTCGGTTGGGGCCAACAATGGCTATCGAATGCAAGTCCCGCCCAGGGTGTAGGATCGGGGTGTGGCATTAACTCAAGGACTTCATGGGTAACATGTAATAGTCCCATGATTAGTAAAATAATCTCAAAAGAATTACAAACTCAATCCTCAAGAACATAGAACTTGGAGGTACTACTTCTCTCAAAGATACTCAACTTATGGAGTTCATACGGAATTTATGGGCATGAACAACTCGACTCAAGGATCTACATAACAATATGGAACTCATGTATACGAATCTTCTCATTCTCATACTTACTTCCTCAAAACTTAGATCAATTCGATAGTTGATCTCCAAGGATTCACAATTGAACTCAGAGGCTTTCTTGAATTCTACTCTTAACTCTTTCTTGAATTATGAATTCAAGAGTTATAATTCATGATATAAAGGATCTCAAAGATAATGTAGACTCATGAATACATTCTCTTCATTCTCATACTCACTTACTCGAGTCTTGATACAAGTTATTAGAAATTGTAGAAGACTTCTCAAAAAGACTCAAAGGGACTTTCTCAAAATTCTCGAAAGAACTTTCAATACTTTACTCTTAATTCTACCTTGAATTTGAATTATGAATTCAAGGTTATGATTCATGTGATGAAATATTTTTAGATGTTTAGAAGTAGTTTAGAGTAGTTAGAATCAAAGGGGAGTAAAGGTACCCATTGAAGGAACTTATATGGGCCAAACAACGGAGAAGGGGTGGGGGAAGGTGACCTTGGCGCACTGAGTGGCGTAGGGCACCAGCCTCTAAACAACAGAGTATCTCTGCTGGTGCAATGGTGGGGCGGTGCGCCAGCCCTTGCCAAGAAAACCCCGACGAATTTCTTTGCTCGATTTTTGACTCCAGTTCGCCTAGATTCGAATGATTTCTTCCCCACTTACTTAGATTCGAATACCCAACATAAGTAAACACTAATATACTCAATACAACCCTCAAATCACTAACTTTCATCTCAAGAATTCATCAAAACCCCAACAATCAAGATTTATAATGAAACTTCAAGAACACGTATCAAGAACTCATCAAGAACTCAATATACCTAAACTTATGGATGAAGTTCATAAAAGATACTCATGATTGGCGTGTGGGTGAATGTACCCAACACTATGAAAACTTACATGCCTCTTAGGGATAAAACCCTTGGCGAAAATCCGCAACAAAACTCAAGGATCTCGATGAACGCCTTGAACCTTTCCTCTTTTCTCTTCTTGAACTATCTTCGAAAACCCTAAGCGTATTAGGGATGAATGAAACTGATTCTAATCAGTTTAGTCCCCTAAATTATTAATAAAAACAATTTAAGCTGAAGGGGTAAGGAAAATACCAAAATACCACTCATAATTTCGGGTAACTTTCCTTAACTGGATAGGCTGACTTCAAAAGGGCATATCTCACTCATCCAAAATTGAAAGTTAGAAAAATTATTGGCGTTGGAAAGATAATCCAAAGACCTTTCATTTGATATCTTATGGGACACCTTACTCATCCTGTACTTAAAGTTATGGTCGCTTGAAGTTGACCCAAAACTTAAAGAACTTACGAATAACTTGAACGAATTGTCTTTAGTTCTTTTTGGAGCTCAACGTGATACATCTAGGGACCTTAACACTTGAGACAAATTTAAATTCCTCGGTAAAAATACTACTCACAACAAATGATGGTTTGAGTTTTAGCTCATAAAATTTCTAGGGTGTTATAATATCTCCCCCTTGGGATCATTCGTCCTCGAATGACGGCTGGACTGCGTTTGGAACGGGGTTACCTTTATCATCCCTTCCATACAAACTAGAATTTCTCGTATTACTACTCGGAACCAACTAAGGGCTCTCTTTTATCTATTTCTCATTGTAATACCTCATACTCCTCTTCCTCCTCATTTACAACTTTGGATGGAATTATTACACCATCATTATCACGATAAGATCATTAACCTTTTTCTCCTAGCATCACTCCACTACAAAAAGGACCTCTGAAAAGCATCCCCCCATACTCTTTGGAATTCATTACTATCTTATTCTCAACACTTGACTTGATTTCTACATCTTGTCATCTCCCCCTTAGGTCTAAAGCTGACACTTGAAAGCTATGGACCTATTCCATCATCTCTAAACTGATCTACATCCTCTTTTAATCTAACACTCGGGAGAAGTTTATCTCATGACTACCAAACTCTCCATAAGCAAGTACTAAGACCTTTGTCTAAGGTTTTTCTCTTAACCTCTTCTGATTGCATACCATCTCGGTACACCTCTTAATGCTCTTGTTACTCTTGTGACATAGCCACATTTCACTGCCCTTATCTAAAGGTTAGGGTCTCTCACTTGCACCACTCATATATATTGCAGCTAGCATCTCAATTTCTCACCTTCTCTATGTTAAGTCTTCTAGATCAAATCTCAAGACTAACATCATCACCCTCATGTTGCCATTTTTTTGATCATGACACTCAACTCAAATTCAAGCTTAATGTTTATTACTAAACCTAAATATCAATATGATTGCTCACCTACTATACTAACTTACAACTAGTAGATAAAAATTCAGAAACACTCGTCCACTAAGACCTCATGACAAGTAGTAAATCCTTACCTCTCAGTCTCTACACTCACAAATTACCATCACATTTCACTTCACAGCTTAAGTAGTTTTTACTCACTTACTGCGCCTTTTCTCTCAAATAGTGATATCATTCTCTGATTACCATGGGGTTTCCCTCTTCAAATATCATAAGACTAGCTTGGGTTTATCATCTCCTGAATACTCTGCTATATGATTCCACACATATATTTAGTATCTTCTAACACAATGACACATCGACATCAACTCTATTCTGGTGAACAATATACTCTAATTTATCTTGATAACTATTCCTTTTCCTTCTATTAAGAACTCTCTACAACATTATTATTCCTTATTCTACTCATAAGGAACTCATCACTTATAACTGACTGGGTACATGATTTCAATAACAGAATCTGCCCCATCACTATCTCATTTCCATAGAATACTGAACCTATGCATACTTTTCTCTTAATTTAAGGGCACTCTTTACTACTGCTGCTCATGATCTCGTAACGCATGCTACCTTTTCAGGTGAAAATACTACCCAAGTTATACAACACACTTTCTCATAAGGATCTCATCTGAAATAGGATTTAGAGAAGATAGTACATCTCATATTTAGCTTGAACGCACGATTCATATGAGCATGCATGCATTCCTCTGAAACTCAACACTTAACTCACTTAGGAATTCTCTCAAGCCCCTCTGGAGTCTCATGACTTCCTTAAGACTCTTGCTAAGAACAACTCATCGATACAAGACTGACTTTTCTTTTCAACCACCTCTAGTATGAAGGGTAGTCGAATGAATCTGAGAAACGCAGAGTATGAATAAATCTCTATGACATAGCTCTATTTCACGATTAAGAGTATGAAAGAAGGAAAACATTTCTTAAATGCCTGTAGTCCCTTGTTTATAGAAGTGGGACCTTCACAACCATAAACAAGACCCTACTGACATAGCTTCATAGACACCCTAGGACACTTGAACTTTGTGCTTTGATACCAAGTTTGTCATAACCCAAGTCTACACCCTGGACGTGGCCGACACTCGAGAACCATTGTTGGTCCCCAAGAGAACCCTCATCCTTGTTGACTACAAGCGGAAGACTAACTCAAGCATACAAAAGCATAAAATAGAGTAAAATTCATTGAACTCAAATAATTAACTCATATATAATCGTACATTCAACTAGCGAGAAATAGGCAACTCAAGTCTTTAAAACATTTAACAAAATAAATGAAACAGACTTCTCAAACTCTATGTCTATCTATGAAGCCTCGAAATGACAAAGATGGAAGTCGGGACAAGACCCACGACATCCTGAAAAAACTTAAAGTAAATGGAATCCTGCGAAAGCAAGGAGGATTACCATAGCTAACTCAAACTTCAAGTGGTATCAACAAAGCTTATGTATCTGCATCATAAAAATTGCAGGCCAAATGGCGTCAGTACAAGAAATGTACGAGCATGTAAGGGGAATTCTAAAGCATAAACATAAGCTTGAACTGATGGAAAAGAAACATACTTACCTCTTCTCAATTCACTCAACTCAGAGGAAAATAGGGCTCAACTAAATAATAAGATACTCAACTCAAGAAAAAGCAACCATAAAAGATGCAATATATGGAAAGCTTTTAAAATAGTAGATAGCAACTAAATGTATTGAATAATACAATAATAACTTAGTTTGTATATAAAAATACAATATAACTATGTGGGATATTCTCTATCTGACAACCATCACTATGAGGTATGTGATGATACAATGTCTAGCCCGCGCTGCCATAACTATCCTATACTATGCCGGGGTATATGACTTACTAACTAAGTCGATCCACTAGTCTATGCTTAAAGGAAATAAGGAATCATCTAAAAAGTATGACCCTTTCTACCCACGTTGGCTACTTGATTTATGGGGATGTGAGTTGTCTGAACTCTCCTTCATATCGGTGCTCAATACTGCTCCCAAAATATAAATTAGCTTATATGTTTAAAAACATTTCTTTTCCTCTGGTTTGAGATAATTAGTCAAAAGATTTCTCTAAAAAAGAGATAGTACTCAAAACTCCTCTTAAATTCTTTTGGAAATCTCATTTTACTCCTCTTTTAAATGTGAAAACATTTACTCTTGGGAATACTTTGTTCCCATATGTTCACTTTGAAAAATGAACTCAACTTTACTCATCCTCATACTCGAGTACTGAAGTCTTAAAACAAGTTTAGAAAAATTTGTAAAAGACTTCTCAAAATAGGTTCATGCCGAATTATGGACGTGAAAGACTCAGTTTAAGGTTTTCAGTAACTATATGCAGAACTCAATACTCGGAACTCAACAACTCCAGAAGTAAAGAACTTCAATGATACTACTCATTTCAAGAATTCTCAACTCAGAGGGTTTATGCGGAATTACGGGAATGAACAACTTAACTCAAGGACTTCATGATATTACTCATCTCAAGAATGCTCTACTCAGAGGGTTCATGGGGAATTATGGCATGAACAACTCAACTCAAGAACTTCATGGGTAACATATAATAGTCCCATGATTAGGAATATAATATAAAAAGAATTACAAACTCAATGCTCAAGAACTTAGAGCTTGCAGGTACTACTCCTCTCAAAGATACTCAACTTATGGAGTTCATGCAAAATTTATGGGCAATGAATGACTCGACTTAAGGGTCTACATAAATATATGGAACTCATGTATACGACTCTTCTCATTCTCATATTGACATCCTCAAAACTTAGCTCAAATTGATAGTTGATCTCAAAGGATTCACAATTGAACTCAAAGGCTTTCTTGAACTCTACTCTTAACTCTTTCTTGAATTTGAATTATGAATTCAAAAGTTATGATTCATGATATAAAGGATCTCGAGGATAATGTAGACTCATGAATACATTCTTCTCATTCTCATACTCACTTACACGAGTCTTGATACAAGTTATTAGAAATTGTAGAAGACTTCTCAAGAAGACTCAAAAGGACTTTCTCAAAATACTCGAAAGAACTCTCAAGACTTGACTCTTTTACTCTTACCTTGAATTTGCATTATGAATTCAAGGTTATGAATTATTTCTAGATGTTTATAAGTAGTTTAGAGTAGTTAGAATCAAAGGGGGGGGGGGTAAAGGTACCCATGAAGGAACTTAGACGGGCCAAATGACAAAGAAGGGGTAGGGGAAGGCGACCCTGGCGCAGGGCGCCAACCTCTAAACTACAGAGCATCTCTTCTGGCGCAATGGTGGGGCAGTGCGCCAACCCTTGCCCAGAAAACCACGACAAATTTCTTTGCTTGTTTTCTAACCCTAGTTCGCCTAGATTCGAATAGTTTCTTCCCCGCTCACTTAGATTCGAATACCCAACATAAGTACACACTAATCTACTCAAAACAAACCTCAAATCACTAACTTTCATCTCCATAATTCATCAAAACCCCAACAATCAAGATTTAGATTGAAACTTCAAGAATACTTATCAAAAACTCATCAAGAACTCAATATACCCAAACTTATGGATGCAATTCGTAAAAGAAACTCATAATTGGCGTGTGGGTGAATGAAACCAACACTATGAAAACATACATACCTCTTAGGGATAAAACCTTTGGCAAAAATCCGCAACAAAACTCAAGGATCTCGATGAACGCCTTGAACCTTTCCTCTTTTCTCTTCTTGAACTATCTTAAAAAATCCTAAGCGTATTGGGGATGAATGAACCTGATTCTTATCAGTTAAGACCCCTAAATTATTACTAAAACCCTTTTAAGCTAAAGGTGTAAGGAAAATACCAAAATACCCTTCATAATTTTAGGTAACTTTCCTTAACTGGAGAGGCTGACTTCAAATGGGCATAGCTTACTCTTCCGAACTCAAAAATTAGCAAACTCGGTGGTGTTAAAAGATAAATCAAAGAAATTTCATTTGATATCTTATTGGCCACCTAATACATCCTGTACTAAAAGTTATGTTTGTTTGAAGTTGACCCAAAACTTAAAGAACTTACGAATAACTTGAACGAATTCTCTAATTCTTTTTGGAGCTCAAGGTGCTACATCTAGTGACCTTAACACTTAAGAAAAAATTAAATTCCTCAGTAAAAATCCTACTCAAAACGAAGGATGGTTCGTGTCTTAGCTAAAAAAATTTCTAAGGTGTTACACCTTTGGATTCAGGAATTCACACTTGATCAAAGCTAAGGAACATGTGTGCCTTCTCAGCTTATGTCCTTAATTGAACTCAAGAATATCAAGGAAGCTCTTTTAGACCCAGATTGGATTATTGCTATGCAAGAAGAATTGATTCAGTTTGAACGCAGCAAAGTGTGGAAACTGATCCCTAGACCTCAGAACAGAACCGTCATAGGAATTATATGGGTATTCAGAAATAAGCTTGATGATCAAGGACAAGTCACTCGTAACAAAGCTATATTGGTCGTTCAAGGATACAATTAGGAGGAGGGGATAGACTATGATGAGACCTTTTCCCCTGTAGCAAGAATGGAATCAATTAGGATGCTTATTGCATTTGCAGCTCACATGTAATTCAAGTTATATCAAATGGACGTCAAAAGCATTTTTCTCAATGGGTCTCTTCAAGAAGAGGTATATGTTAAACAACCACTTCGTATTGAAAGTCCGATCATCCTACTTCTGTCTATAAACTAGACAAAGCTATACACTGCTTGAAGTAAGCACCTCGAGCATGGTATGATAGACTATCAAATTTTATCCTTACCATGGGTACTCAAGAGGCAAGATTGATAACACACTCTTTCTCCGAAGACAAGGTAAAGACATTCTTATTGTTCAGGTTTATGTGGACGACATCATCTTTGGAGGAACTACTGCAGACCTTGGGGTTCAATTTGCACAACTCATGAGTAGTGAGTTTGAGATGAGCATGATGGGAGAACTCAACTTCTTTCTCGGTCTTCAGATCAAGCAATCCCTTATGGCATGTCAATTCATCAACTAAAATACATTAAAGAACTACTCAAGAAGTTTTAGATGCATGAAGCTAAGACAAATGATATTCCAATTACCACCACAGCCAAACTTGATAAAGATGAACTTAGTTCTCCGGTAAATGACATAAAATACAGAGGTATGATTGGATCTTTACTATAGCTGACTACTAGCATGCCTGACGTCGTATTCAGCGTAGGGCTATGTGCTCGATTCCAATCATGTCCAAAAGTGTCCCACTTGAAAGCAGTGAAAAGGATCCTGAGTTATCTTAAAGGAACTATAAACCTGGTGCTATGGTACCCAAAAGGAGACTCATTCAATCTGGTCGAGTATGCCGACATAGATTATACCGGATACATAGTTGATAGGAAGAGTACGTCAGGTATGGCTCACTTCGTAGGACCATGTATGATCTTTTGGCTACAAAAAAGCAAAAATCCATTGCCTTATCTACCACTGAAGCTGAATATGTCGCCGCATCATCTTGTTGTGCTTAACTCTTATGGTTCAAACAACAACTAGATGAGTTTGGAATAAAAGTGGGGTGCATACCCATCAGATGTGACAATACTAGTGCTGTAAACATAGAAAAAAATCCAGTCCAACATAAACGTACCAAACATATAGATGTACGTCGTCACTTTCTCAGGTATAATTTGGAGAAAGGGTACATTATCATGACATTCTATAGACCAGAGGACCAGGTCGCTGATATTTTCACTAAGGCACTAGGAAGGGAACAGTTTCAACGAAATCGACTGGCCTTAGGGCTAGTATTTCAAGATTAAACTTCCTAGACCTATTCATAATATAAGGGTTAAAGTATGATGTAAGTAGACTAATATAACTAACTATCTTGGTACGTTGTCACAGGTATACACAACATATAACCGAAGCACTCCGATCAGGTCTAATGATATTACTCGTAGGTTGCTATAACTATGATTCAGAAGAGCCACTACAGCAAGGGCCTGGTTCTCCTCCTAGCAGGTATGCACTATTTCTCAAACTACTAAACATGGCATCATATCATAGCATATAATATTTCTCTGATAAGAAATACTCCTAGCATATGGTCCTTATTTGCATATTTTACCTTAAATACTATTGAATAGGCGGTAAAATTGCACTATCAATACCCATCAATCATTTCTGGATCTGACAACCGTCTCTTGGACTTCCCCATTCGAAATAAAAAAAGAGTCATCATTACGACTCTATTTTCCACTCTCTCTCACCAATTTCCCACACAAACCCCAACTGCTTTCCTCCATGGCTACACTCTTCAACCTCGTTGCCTACTCCGACGACGAGGACTACATTACCTCACCAGAAAAAAACCCCTCTCCAGACTCACCCAAGGCTTCATATCAGGGGAAAGGTGTCTCCACCACTACCTCATCACCTTCGCCTCACCAAAATCTCCATCTGTCAACATCCCCACCATAGCAATCATCGTCCCTCACTCCACCATATGACTCCAGGGAACCTTTCACCCCTTCTCCTTCTCTAGATCACTTTGATAACCCTCTGATGTTTGACGTAATCAAAGACACAACTTCCAATTCAAGTGTCAACGCTCGCGTGTAGTAATATAACCCAACCGAATGGGTTGGAATCGAGTCCCAAGGGAGCGGTTAGTAAACAAGAATTAAATAGAAAAGTAAAATTATGTTCTAGTCAATCATAGTTATAAATATTTACGATTAAAAACATACTAAATCAAGAAGTGACACGAATGTCAATTATCAATGAGGGGTTTGTACTCAACTAATAAACCATAAATAGCAAAAATATAAAGATGATAGATAGGGAGACGGGATTCTTGGGATGTGATAGGAATATGGGATATAATAAACAACCGGGTAAATTGCTATTGATAGTAGATTGCTGAACATTTGTAACTAAGCTAGACTTTAGTGGGAGTAAATTTTCTCTCGAACAACTTACCCCGAATAAACTCGGTTTCTCTCAAACACCGATTTGCAGCAATTAAGCACAGCCTTCGCCTTAGCTCATTCACTCTCTCTAGCTGAATGTGTGGGAGAAGGTCTAGGATGCACTCTCTCGAGATGAACCCACAACGACCCAATAACCATAGCCTATCGATTTAGTAGTTTTGGTTTTAAAACCTCTCTCTCGAGCAAGCCAAAAACACGAAGATGAAATTGTATTTGCAACTACAATCCCATTAAGTTCAAACACAACTACTAAATGAAATCACATTTAAACTGCAAATAGAAAACAATGAGCAATACCCAACAGTAAATTTCATCCAGATTCACATAATCACACCCCAATAATTGGAGTTTTAGCTAGACATGATAAAGAGATAAAAATTGATACCAAAAGGTGTTTCCATCAAATGGGTACGATAAATAATGTCTTTAAAAATATCTAAGATGAAGATTCTTTTATGCCCACTTCCAATCTCTTGGATATGAAAACCTTCAAAACCTTGAAAGCTCAAGAACAATGTCTCCCAAAAACTCTAAGAACTCTAACTGAAAAATATTCTAAAAGTCAATAATAATTCACTATAACTTGATACTAAGCTACAAAATTAAATGGGTATTTATAGTTTTCGAAAATTTATCCTACGTAGGATCACCCGGCGTAGTTAGTCGGGATCGCCGATACACTCAGCGATCCGCCCTTTGATCTGGTTCATCGCCTTTCAGCTTTTATCTTCAACATCTTAGCGTTTTGAATCATTGGGCGATATGGTGCTGCTTCGCGGAACTGTTCGGCGACGTGCCGACTGCTCCCTTTTATCGCCAACTTGATCTTGTCCTTCAGGGCTTAGCACACTAGAACATTAGGCAAGATTAAGGCCATTCAGCGGTTCGCCCAATGGCTTTGGCGATCCCCAGACATTCTTTTCTTCGTTCTTTCAGCTGCCTTGTTCCTTTTTGCTCCATAGTGTCCATGCTTTGTCTCTAACTCGAAATACCTGAAACTCAAGGATTTACATCAGTGTATTAAGACAAAATATACATTTGAGGACACTAAATTCATTAAAAGAAAGCCCTAAATGAGTCCAAACTGTGAACTCATCTACACCACCAACTTAAGCTTTTGCTTGTCTTCAAGTAAAACTCAAGTTCAGCAGTTCAAAAAGGATGTCTCAAATAGTGCTACACAAGACTCAATCATAAATGCACACAAAAAGTCTCAACTTACTTGTGCAATGATCAATTGTGCATTCAAAGATTCAAGTTGTGACTCACCATTACCAAAGAATCTCAAGCTCACTATACTTTCTTCAAATGCAAGTTCAAGCGCAACAAAGGTATTCAAATTCCCTCACACAAAGAATGATTCCATATTCACACACAATGGTTCAATCATTTAAAGTTCCGGAATCAAGATCAACACTCACACTAAAAAGATAAACACAATGCATGGTTTCACCCATAGGTTTGCCCTTATTTTCCAATCGATTTTTGTTTCAGCTCATTTAAGATCAAAAAGGTCTTTTCAAGGCTTGTAGCGGGGCTGAATGTAATGGTATGGTCATTTAGGCTTATAGGCTGAAAGTCCTCATGAAATGTGATGTGAACAACACCTTCTTTCCTTTTATTTATCAATTTCATTCAAGATCAAAAGTCACCTCTTATTCATCTTCCATGAGTCATTGGGAACCCCATTTTCTTTATATTTTAACAACTTTATTTCACAACTCTTTCTTTCTTTTTCTTTTTCAATCCTTTTTTTATAAGGAGGAGTTCCATTTTTCTCAAAACATGGGCATAAGGGACTTCTTTGCATTTACTTGATTTGTCTTCTCTTTTCACCACACCCCCAACTTAGACTTTTGGCCTAAGTTGGCTATTCAAACAAACCACAGATTATGAAGATTATGGGTAATGGGTCAATAAAAGGGTAGCAATATTATTAAGTTTCTTCCAAGAAAAGGTTAAGGTTCAAAGGGTGCTCAAAAGAGGTTCACACACTCACAAGGTAGGCCACAAAAGAAGAATATGTCAAATTGGTTCATACTCTTTAAAGTTACCTAAGATCATCTCAAGAAATTGCATCACTTAGTCAACCGAACCAACGGGGCAAATTCTAGGTGTCATCATGCATGATTCACGGTAAGCTCATCACACAAGGCATTTACCCCAAAGTCAAACAAGACTCCACACTTTCGCTAGTGTGCAATGTTCATCACAAGTGAAGTCGATTCGATAATTGGCTAGTCACAACCAGATGCAAAGAGTTCAAATATTGTTTATGTAACTTCAATTGGCCTCTTCGTAGCCGCGCAATCATTTATGCTCGATTATGAGCACTATTCAATTCATCGGTATTGATCAAAACCAATACTCAAATTTGCAATAGAATAACCACATTTAACACACACAAGAGGTGGATTTTTTTTTGGAAGGGTTAAAAATCATTTACATTTTAAAGCAAGGAGCCACAAGTTCAAACATTCCACAAAAAGCAGTGCATAACATAATTTAAGCTCAAATCCCAATATATAAACAAAACAGAGTCATAAAAGGTCACAAAAGATGGGCCTCACCCTACCACAAATAAAAACATTTGTCCTCAAATGCAATAAAACATCCATAAGTCGAAATAAATTAAGGCAGAGATAGAGGTAAAGAGAGGGTCCTGTCTACACGGTCGGTCCATCTGTTTGGGCATTAGTGCCTGATGCATCACTCTGAGTCTGAGCATCAGTGCTCGGGGTCACCTCAGGAGGAACGACAGTGCTAGATCCACTAGGGGCTGTCACATGCGAGTCCTCCAAAAAGACATGTACAGCTGCACAGAATCCTCTGGACAATGAAGGAATATTACGATCCTTGATAGTGGTCTTCCTGTCAGAGGTGGACCTATTGCCCTTGCATTTTCCACCCGGTGTGGGAAGTTTCGTATCTTTGACTCTGGATATAGTTGCATTTTCGTTTATCATAATCCCTTTAGTCTTCTCTTGGGCTGGTATTATTCTTTCAGCTGCTTTTGATCTAGTCAGTATGCACAACTTCGAGGAGAAGTTAGGAAATATCCAAACAAACGCTAAAAATATTAGGCGCAGACAGACTCGCCAAAACAGTTGGTGGGTCACCGAATTGTTTCGGCGAACTGGGTAAGCCCGGGGAAAGTTACAGTGTAATAAGGGTTCAGGGGTGCAGACAAAAGGCGATCAAGAATACCTTCGGCGAGTCGCCGAGTTCTTTCGGCGACCTCAGGCTTCTCACCGAAAGTCACAGAACTGAACTACTTATTCAGCATGAAATTAAATGCGAGATGGGGACCTTTGGAGAACCACTGGTGTGGTTCGGCGAGATCGACCCAACTCGCCAAACAACCCCACGTGCCTACTTTCAACCCAACTTCTCAAATTCAACCCATTAACCCCTGAAAACAAAATCGATGAATGCTCTAGTGAAATTAAAGTACACCCCATGACACCCAAGCATAAACCCACGAATTTTACTTCATTTTAAGCACAAGACTACGGGATTTCGACAATCAAAACATTACTGGCAAGATTATCAAATTAAATCAGGCATTCAAACATACTAATTCTATCAGAGAAGCCCAGCACACGATAACACGATAAGATTATTGTAAATGAGCACAATTTTGATAAAATAGTCTCGAGATTCGGAAAACCTACCTTTGATGCCGATTAATAAATATTGATATGCTAGGCGGCAAAATAATCCACAATCCGAGCACCAATTAACGACTAAAATACTCTAAAAATGCAAGAAATATGGAAACTAGAGTGCGGGTATGAGTTTGTGAAGATAAAAAGTGAGGGAAAGTGAATGAATTTCAAACTTTTAAACCTTTAGACTGAAAAACCGTCTAGTTTACGCCGATTCGGCAACATTATTCATGCTCACCGAGCTACTCGGCGACACACTGAGTAGTCATTCACCTCGTCAAATTTTACAGGACCTCCAGTTATTGCGTGGATCCAAACGACGGTCTTAGTCGGGATTGCCGACATGGCCGGTAGTTCGCCAATAATTTCCTGGGCTCGCCTAGTTTACAGACTCTAATGTAAAAGTGTCTTGAGTCTGACGGTGGTTTGAGTCGGGGTCGCTGACCTCTTCGGTGATTCGCTGAATGAACCTGATGCTCGCCAACTTGCACTTTTCGAACACTTTCCACACTTCCATCTACACAATCAACACACCATTATTTTATCAAAGAAAAATAAAGCAATAAGGGGTCTTGGGTTGCCTTCCAAGCAGCGCCTTAGTTAACCTCACAACACGATGCAAGGTCACATTCAGACCTCATTCTTGGGGTTAGCCATAGTATCACTATGCAAACCCCCTTGCTGTCTCTTGTTGAGATGAGACGATATATGACCCATTTGGGTCTCCAACTACTTGATCGACACTGAATATGAGGTGAGAGTCTGGCTAAGGGTAGACACATCTTCTTTCATTTCTTTTAAAATCTTGTCTAACCCTTCAACTTTGTTAAGGATACGAGAGTGCATGTCCTCAGACTGACCACCTTTCGAATCTTTTGACTTTTGGTGCTCGTGGGGAGGCACATACCTATCCTTCTCCCTATCCTTCCATTTCGGATTACAGTCTCTCCATTCACGATCTTGATCTTTCTAACCTTCATCCCTAGCCCAACTTTGGTTACCACCCTGCCTCAGGTAGTTTGAACAATAGCCACCACCTTGGTTGGATAGGAATTTACCTCTTCATTATACAAGGCTACAAACTTGGACCATTCGGATTAGTACACCCGACACCCACAACATTGACATTTCGAGCACCAGCTCCCATGACATTTTTAGACAAAATATCCAGTTGTGTCATGATCTTGACCATGATTTGGTCCCTCTCTTAGTCCTTCTCCATTTGTTCCTCGGTTAAATTGAACGTGAGAGGGGAGACCTGATCTTCACGGGTATACCACACCCTGTTTATGGTAGTCATGGCATTCAAGAACTGAGCAGCTATCACATTGCATCAAACCTCCCAAAGAGAGTTGGTCAGCAACACCCTTATTTACCGAATCCAAACTTCGGTAAAAATACTGCAGCAAGACGTTATCAGGCAAGCCATGGGTTGGGCATTAGAGCACCAACTTTTTGAATTGCAGCCAAGTTTCATGAATAGGCTCGCCTTCTAGACGCTTGAAGCTCTGAATGTTGTCCCGAAGAGTCATCATCTTTGAGGGAGGGAAAAATTACACTTGAAATGCGGTGACTAACTCCTCCCACGAAGTGATTGATTCACGTGGCAATTCAGCCAGCCATTTGCACGCTTCTCCCATCAAAGAGAGCGGAAATAACCCAACCGGACCGATTCTTGGGAGATATTCTTGAAAGAGAATGGTCTACATACATCCACGAAGTTTTTAATGTGGTCATGGGGATCCTTATGAGCCAAACCGTTGAAAAGCCCTTTTAGTTTCAATAGTTGAAACATAATACTCGTGATGAGGAACACCGCATTACCTTTGGTCGAAGGTAAGCGAATGGCACCAATACCGCCCATGTGATGGGGGTCATTAGTATGATGTTCGTTGACATCGTTGAGATTCCGATGTCGTCTTGATGGCCTACTTGGCTGCCATTGCTGCCGTTTACACTCATACTTCCTGTTTACAACACAAACAAGTAAAACAAAGCTAAAAATTAAGCAAGTAGAACTATCACTAACAAGAACAAAATCTAACTTAACTAAAAATTCTCAAGTAACACCACTCCCCGGCAGCGGCGCCATTTTGATGTTTGACGTAATCAAAGACAGAACTTCCAATTCAAGTGTCAACGATCGCGTGTAGTAATATTACCCAATCGAATGGGTTGGGTTCGAGTCCCAAGGGAGCGATTAGTAATCGAGAATTAAATTGAAAAGTAAAATTATTTTCCAGTCAATCATAACTATAAATATTTATGATTAAAAGCATACTAAATCAAGAAGTGACACGAATGTCAATTATCGATGGGGGGTTTATATTCAACTAATAAACAAAAAATAGCAAAAATATAAAGATGCGAGATAGGGAGACGGGATTCTTGGGATGTGATAGGAATATGGGATATAATAAACAGTCGGGTAAATTGCTATTGATAGTAAATTGTTGAACATTTGTAACTAAGATAGACTTTAATGAGGGAAAATTTTCTATCAAATAACTTACCCCAAATCAACTCGGTTTCTCTCGAACACTGAGTTGCAACAATTAAGCATAGCCTTCGCCTTAGCCCATTCACTCTCTCGAGCTGAATATGTGGGAGAAGGTCTAGGATTCACTCTCTCCAGTTGAACCCACGATGACCCAATAACCATAGGCTATTGGTTTAGTAGTTTTGGTTTTAAAACCTCTCTCTTGAGCAAGCCAAAAACACGAAGACGAAATGGTATTTGCAACTACAATTCCATTAAGTTCAAACACAACTACTAAACAAAATTACATTTAAATAGCCAATAGACTAACAATGAGCAATACCCAACAATAAATTTAACCAATATTCACATAATCACACCCCAAGAATTGGGGTTTTAGCTAGACATTATAAAGAGATAGAAATCGATACCAAAAAGTGTTTCCATCAAATGGGTAAGATAAATAATGTCTTTAAACATGTCTAAGATGAAGATTCTTTGATGCCCACTTCCAATCTCTTGGAGATGAAAACCTTCAAAACCTTCAAAGCTCAAGAACATCTTGGAGATGAAAATCTTTAAAACCTTCAGAGCTCAAGAACAATGTCTCCCAAAAACTCTAAGAACTTAAACTGAAAATATTATAAAATCAGTAATAATTCGCTATAACTTGATACTAATCTACATAATTAAATGGGTATTTATAGTTTTCGAAAATTTGTGTTTCGAAGGATCACTCGGTGTAGTTAGTCAGGATCGTCGATATAATCGACGATCCGTCATTTGATCTAGTTCATCGCCTTTCAGTTTTTTTCTTCAGTATCTTCGCGTTTTGAATCATTGGGCAATATAGTGCTGCTTCGCGGAACTGTTCGGCGACGCGCCGACTGCTCTATTTTATTGCCAACTTGATCTTTTCCTTCAAGGCTCAGCACACTGGAAAAATAGGCGAGATTAAGGCCGTTCAACGGTTCGCCCAATGGCTTTGGCGATCCCAAGGCCTTCTTTTCTTCGTTCTTTAAGCTGCCTTGTTCCTTTTTGCTCCATAATGTCCATTCTTTGTCTCTAACTCCAAATACCTGAAACTCAAGGATTTACATCAGTTTTTGAGACAAAATATGCATTTGAGGACACTAAATTCATTAAAATAAAGCCCTAAATGAGTCCAAATTGTGTACTCATCACCCTCTCACTTTATTCCAAACCTTTCACCTTTCTCAAGAATCACCTCAATCTCCCAAATTAACTAACACTAATCCTCCTCCCCAATCGTCCTCCCTTAAAAAAAAATTAGACTTCTTTTCCTCCACTCCCACTTCCACTCATGATGTTCCTAAGACATCCTCGAGTCCACTCTGGAAAATAGGTCCCTGGAAACCACGCAAGCATATTACCATCAAACAAGTGACTCTATACCCTCCCTTTACTAGAAGCGCGAGTCATGCTCAACTCAAGATGGCCACTGAGGCAAGCAAGAAATGTCATCGCACCGGTAAGTCTACTGTTCTTTCTTCTAAATCTACGGTCATTCTCGATTCTGATGAGGAAAGTGGTGAATCTGTCCACTCCGACTCCTCTCTCCCTTCACAGAAACTTACTAAGAATGAGGCCAAATTTTTGGCTATAGGGAAGGAAGAATATTTCAAAATTAAAATAGTCTTAAGGGGTAGGACTTTTCACCTAGAAATTAGGGATGGTAATGTTGTTAAAAAATTCCTCAATTTATTGGCCTCTCAAGGATGGGTATATTTGTTCTTAAACACCAAGTTAATGGTTCATGAAAATGAAGTGATTGAGTTTTATGTAAATCTGAATGTATTATTGGATATTTGGCTATGTCAACTGTTAATGGTGTGGAACTCATTGATAAGGTTTGTCTGGGTGAGATTATCCATATACCTACTACTAGGTTGGCTGAGTATATTTGGGAAAAAGATGAAAACTGATTGCTCACATCCAAATTCATGCATGGAAGAGTCACTACTCGTCCTAGGGAAGTTCTGAAAGGGGAAATGTCACCCTTTCACAAATTGGTTTTTGAAGTAGTACACAAGGTAATGCTACCTAGGGGTGAAAGACGCCATGATGACTCTTTTAGGGACATGGGTATTGCACATGCTTTGGAAAACAAGGAATCCATTGACTAGCCATCTTTAATGATCATGCACATGGCTAGGGTAATTGACCCTAAAAGGCCTCATCAGTGAGCCTATGGAAATTTGTTGACTACTGTGTTCAAGGAATCTGAAGTGCCTTTAAAATAAGGCAGGGTTTTAAATAGGAATGACATATTCACCAAATCCACTCTTGTTGAGTGCAAACTTCTGGAAGTTGAGGACCAGGTTCATGATGTTCCTCCTCGTGCTGTTGGACCTATTTCTAGTCTTTTCAATGAGCTCCATGATGCCAGAACTCAGAATGATGTGCTCAGAGGTCAAATCGTGTCTCTTCAGAACATGTTGGATGAGTCTCAGGGGGGAGTATCAAGGTTGAAGGACCAGCTCCTGCAACAACAAATAGATGGCAATGTTCGTGTGGACCGCATGCTTCACATCTTTTCTTCATCTTACACCCAACATAACCCTTCTTCACCGGCTTCTTAAATATTTCTCTTTTGCCTATTCTCTGACATTCTTATATGTTGTGTCTTTTTGCTTTGTGTTATGTAGTTTTATATAGCTCCTCGAGCTTAACATCTAGTGCCTTTGTTTTGGTCGATCATCTGGTTTGCTATGCTTTGCTCTAACTGTTTTGGTTTGGATGGCTAATATCCTTAGATTATGATGAATGTTTGCTTGTTTGTTCTTGTGTTGCTCTACTAGCTCTGAGTTGGTTATGCTTTATACTTACATTGTCTTTCACTGTTATTTTTATGTGTCAAAAGGGGGAAGTAGTAGTACTATCTATGTGTAACAGGTACACAAGTGGTGTATATATTTGTCATCATCAAAAAAATGGGAAATTGATGAAGAATGAATTGCTCACAATACTTTTGATAATGACAAATTATGAACCATGTTCACATACATATGCATTGAGCTAAATAAAAGAGGCAACGGGAATGAAGTTGCGTGTGCAGAACAATTTTAGTAAACGCGGCTCTTTTCACTAGCACTCCAAGTCAAAGAAGGATAACAACATTACAAGTCAAAGAATAATAATTGTAATATTAAAAGATTTGTAGGCGAATAAGGAAAGCAACAATACAAGTTCAACAAGGAAAGGAAAACAAAGTCCTCTCCTTATAGAATTTGAAGACGACAAATAAGAATTTCTATAAAAGGCGTAAAATAAGAAAAGAAAACTTCTTTTTGCATAATTCGAATAAACAGAGAATGAGAGAATTACAGCGAAGTCCAAAGCATTCAAGAAGAGAAGAACAAAAGAAGTACTAGAGTTAGGAATTCTTTCAAAATAGTTGAGTCGCATTAATTCAATTGTTGAATCAGTGTTTGGGAAGGAGTGAGAGTAGAGTTTGTGAGAATTGTAAACAAGAAATGGGTTTGACTTCCTGGGGTAGAGTTAAGAGAGAGTTTTGTAAACAAGAAGTGAGTTTGACTTCTTGGAGAGTATAGTTTTCAATTAGAGTTAATCGAAAAGGGTAGAAATTTTAGAGTTAAGTTCATTGATTGACTGAGTTGTAATATGAAATTAATATAAAACTTTGTTGTGGTTTTTCCCTTCCTTGAGTGAGGAAGGTTTCCACGATATCTCTGTGTTGTTGTTTCTTAAGTAACTATTTTGTGCATTGTTCGAGAACTTGGTTCTTGAATACAGGGTAGGATTTCTTCACACCAAAATCAGTCCACAAATATGAAATATTAGTGGATTTCGATTCATTCACATCATTTCTCAACATAATCACATCAGCCCTCAAGGCTGACCAATCAATACTACCACCCTGTTCTTTTTCTCGCTCTTCTACCTGGGCAGATAATGCATCAATACACTTTTCATACACCCGCAATGTTTCTATATGCCTCCGCATCTCCTTCCAAAGGGGTACAAAGGCAACCTATATAGACCGCTCAATCATGGTGGGAACCTGAGCCTTAAACCGAGAGGTTCACACATCTATAGAATAGAAAAGGTTACCCATCCATAACACAACCTCCTAAATCAATGGAGGACGGGAAAGAATAGCATTAGTAGGAGTACCTGAGGCATCGACAATCTGAGTGGGAGGTATAGGATCACCTTCTAAACACCCCACATCAACAATCAGGGAGTTAACCACCGGTGTTATCTTCTTCTGCTCGGTCTTTTCCCAAAGGTAATCCACTTCAATCCAAATAATATCATAGGCTGAGGTTGGGGTGATCTCTATATCCTTCTTGTCAACAAAAGGAACACATGCCTTTCGGCACAACTGTGTAATCAAGCATGGGAATTGAAGAGAGGTCTGGTTTTGCTTTCCTCTCATGGCTTTCTCCAGAGCAACGATTGAACCCAGATTTAACCTATCTCTCTAGCGATGATCGACCTTAATAAGACATCTTTTGGGTGGTCGACAATAGACTCATTCTGAGACGGCACCAAAGAGCAACATACAAACCCAAACCAGTATCATGCAATGATGTGTATGTACTTATTTTCAATTATCACTACCTCCACAATCTAAGGAATTATAGTCTCACTCAATAATGGAGCAAGCTAAACCCTTATCTCATCTAATGTCTTCTCGAGCTTATTAGCCAACTCATGACGAATTCGCACCGTGCAGTCCAATGCATTATTAATGTCAGTTTTGCTACACTTCACTTTCCTACCTCGAACTTCCACAACTTCAATAGTGTCAACCCGACCCTTTTTATTCTTACCTCTTGGTAACAACTGCATATATGCATCATCAAATTCCCTCACCTAAGTGAGAACATATAGGTGACGGGGCTTTGTTAACTGCTCTAATTTATGAAACCTTAGATTTCGCCAAATCTTGGGATATCTATCAATCACACCATCCATGAACAACTGTTTCTCCTCAAGAATAGTACGCATCCTATAACTTTGAGATGATTTAGAATCCTAGGTACCAACGGGGCTAGAATAGAAGCTGGAACAGGCACTGTGCTAGTAATAAGATAGTGGATAGCTTTAGAACGATCACTTCTCTTTTGTTTAGCGGATTTCGCTTCCGGGAGTGGATTATGCACTGGGGTATTATATACATCCTCATCGTTGTCGTGATCAGACTCAGTCCAAGTATACTCTAAAGAGCCAAAAAAATTCTATCATCATCCTCTCAAGACTTAGAAAATTTCTTCTTACCCTTGCCACTCCCACACATAGATTTGCGTTGAGTTGGCTTTGAAGTGGCCAAAGGCTCGGCTATCAGAACTCCCTTGTGTTTTTACCTCAGAGGAGGAGTATGAGGTGTGGCGTTCTTCTCAGATATCTTTTATGATGATGCATACCGAAGGAAATAAAATTATCCATGGTAATAATATATGCACAAGTGAAAGACCCAACAATGGTTTTATATAGAAGAAAATTATTAATCTACAAAGAAGAGGTAGGAGGCTTTATTCAATAAATCTTGTATTTTTTGTACATAGAATGTATCTCTCTATATTGAAAATATGTAATAAGGCACCCCTATTTATACTACTAACAACCAAAGTAAACTAGGACTAGGAACCTATATAACTAGCAAATCCTAATTAAACATAAATAAGTAAATACCATAAATAACAAATCGTAAACTAGCAAGGAATCATATTCTTGATTTATTTCCTACATAGCCTCCCTTAAACCAAGATCTTCAAATGTGACCATGCCTAGCATCTTCTTCAACTTTATGAACAGCTTCATAAGTAATATCAATTTTTGTAAAAGTCAAGTATCTTAGACTTCCTACCAATTTTCTGAAATATGTACCATCAACAAAAACGTGTGTGCCATCTTGAGTCAACTTTAATCTCTCTTCAGCAAAATTCAAGCTCAATTTGACTTTCTCCATATTCAACTTTTTTAAAATATCATCATCATGTTTTTTCCTTTTCTTGTATTCTTGAATAATTATTCTTGCCTTATAATCATATGCTTCTCCAATTAATTTGTTTTTGTTATTGTATAACCACTAGACTCCAATTGGTTGTTTTGAAGGCGGCAAAATTGTCAACTCCCAAGTGTTATTTTTCTCAATAACATGATTTTTTTTTCATTCATCGCATTCATCCAATGATCATCTTTAACAAATAACTTTTCATTCTGTTCAAAACCTATAATTTTGAATAATGATCCAGAGTTGATTGTATCTTCACTATTCATCATCATGCACTTCAATTGTGGATCTAGAACTTCAATTGTTTTTGCTCCAATGTTGGATAGATTATCAAAATCTTGCTCTTAGTGAGCACTTTTGCTTCTTTTAATACTAGCTTCATCTTCAAAAGCTTCAAATAATTTTTCTTGTAAGACAATAGTGAATATTTTTATTTCTTTTCCAATAGCTTCACTTTGTATAGAACAATCATGTCTATTACAGGTCTCATGTCTTGAATTACTAGTCTCTATAGAAGCAACATCAGTTTCAACCAAATTGCCATTTTTAGTCATTCCAATAATTATTGACTTATTAGATTGACCACTATTGAAGTCCTCTTTGCAATCAAAGACATCTATATCGCAATGAAAATTACCTCTACCTTCCCTTTGTTTCTCCACAATTTCTCTGGTCTTTTTCATATATTTATGTCAGATTTGATGATTCATTTTTTTTCATTTAATTGATCATCCTTTCTTTGCAATACCTCCTCCTCTATCACATATGTTCTTTTATTAAGACACATCTCATACATTTAATATTTTTGTCAGATTTGATGATTAAGACACATCTCATACTTTGCAATACCTCTTCCTCTATCACATAGACTCAATATCTTTTTTCTTGGTCTGAAACTCTAAACTTAGAGAATTTAATATTTTTTTCAATAACTTTAACTTGTTTTAATACCTCTACATTAATCCATAGGACATTAACAACTTGTTTAGTACACATAAAGAAATTTTTTATTGATTCTGTTGGTTTCATCCGAGCCAACTCAAATTGTTTCCAAATCTCTAGAAGTTTTTCTCTCTTCACATATGTAACACGTAGATATGTTTTTGTTAAAATTTTCCAAGCCTCATTTTCTGACTTAACATGTAAAATTTTAATATATACATGTAATTCGATCTTGCTACCAAGGTAAAAATGTGCCTTATAATCCAATTTTCTACTTTTCTCCAATTGTTTTGCAACTTCACCTTCAATGTTGTGCCCTCTGGGTTTCCATGAATCCAATATCAATAATGGACCATACTTCAACAACATTGAAAAAATGCTTCATCGGTTGATACCAAATCTCAAAATTATTTTTTCCATTAAACAAAAAATGGGACATTTGTGTAAATATAGAATACTCATATTCTTTTGTATATGTCAGATCTCACACGAGGCTCTATTAGGATCTCACATAAGGATTTTATCAGGATCTCACACAAGGCTTTTATAAGGATCTCACACAAGCTCTCATACCAATTTGAAGGAAATAAAATTATCCAAGGTAATAATGTATGTGCAAGTGAAAGGTCCAACAATGGTTTTATTTAGAAGAAATTTATTAATCTACAAAGAAGAGGTAGGAGGCATTATTCAATAACTCTTGTATTTTTTGTACACAGATTGTATCTCTCTTCACATTGAATGTCCCTCTCTCTACATTGAAAATATGTAATAAGACACCCCTATTTATACTATTAACAACCAAAGTAAACTAGGACTAGAAACCTATAAAACTAATAACCAAAGTAAACTAGGACCAGGAACCTATATATCAAATCCTAATTAAATATAAATAAGAAAATACCATAAATAACAAATCCTAAACTAGTAAGGAATCCTACTTTTGGTTTATTTCCTATACATACATATGCACAACACAAATACAAAGTACCAAATCGAAGGTGAAAGGTTAGTTCAAAAGGAATGATTATACTCACCAAATATGTCAGCTTGTAACCGAACGAACTTGACGAACTTAAGGGGACATTGCTGAATGTAACAGTGGCTCACTTTATAAATAAAACTTAGATTGGGAATGGGGAGAGCCAATCGGTGATGTGCTGAATCCATTGGAGAGACCAAGGAAACTCGCTGAATGAACTCAATTCAAAGCCTCTCCAATTGTAACAATTGTCGTACTTGAGTGCCATTCGGCACATTGCCGAGTAGTTTATGTACCACCAAATTGGCTCTGCCCATCACCCAAGTACCACCCATTAATAAATTAGCATTACTTCCATCACATAATGCATACAAGCAAAATTTAACCTACCCACGATAATTCTAAGGGTTAGGGTTCTCAAACATCCCCCAAATTTCACCAAACATTTAACAAAATGATGATTTTCTCTTAAGAAAGATGTCACCCAATCCATTATTGGTACAAATCAAGTTCTTTGTTCGATCATAGGCTACTCAGACTTCATCAATGCCAACAAAACAATCAAAGAACCATTACCCATATGTACTCATCATCAATCAATAATGAACAAGTAGAGACCCATTGCTTCCTAATTCGAATTGCAAAATCACTAAACCACCCCAATTGAGTCAAAGCTAACTTAACATTTAACGGAGTAATTGAAGCAATCATTCAAATATAACAACACAATAATGAACAATAATTAGAAATGTAAGAACATGGATTTAATACACTTATAGAGTAATGTAAAAGAGCAAAAAGTGGATGAAGAACTAACCTTCCGAAGAAACCAACCGTGATGATGCACAAGGGACTGGAATGATGGAAATGAGATAAATCCAAATAAAGTTGAAGAAATTATTTAAAATTAAAGTATAAAACTAAGAAATAAATATGGATGAAAAGAAGGAAGAAGAAAGAATGAAAAAATTTGGAGGGATGAATTTAAAAAGTCAAAAAAAAAACCCAGCTCTTCTACTCACATCCATTCGGCGAGCTAAAATAACTCCACCAATTGGAATCGGTGCATCGCCAAAATGAAAATGTAACTTACCAACCTTTGCTTAAAATCTTCAGTGATCTGTTGATTTCAGTGATATACCAACCATCACAGAAATGCACTCGATGATTCTCTCAATGGTCAAGGCATTACATGACTAGGAGATCTCTTAAGCTTGGTGACCCCCTTCAATAACATATATGTCACGCCGTGAGGTACCCTCGAGACGCGGACACGGGACCTAGGATCACAAGTGATCCCAGGCTGACCCTGCTGGCATATTCATGAGCATACTAAAGATAAACTGAGAAATAAAACTGAATGCGGAAGCTAATCATAAATAATCTGAAATGATGGGAATTACCCATATACTAAAACTGAATATCAAATATGAGAGTTTAATATAAAGAAGCATCAAACTCAAATACTAAGCTGAATCTAACTACGTATGAAAATAGCCTCTAACTGACTAAAAGTGCTGGGACATGCCCCAGCTAAGTCTAGCAAAACTGAAACTAAAAGACTAAAAGACTAAAATAATGAAAGATAACATGACTATTGTCCTCGAAGAATGATGACTCACCACTGATGCCGCTGAACTGGAGCTCGGGAGCCGATGTAAGCGTGATCTGGATGCTGAGAATCTGAACCTACATCACAAGAAGATGTAGCGCAGAGTTTGTGTCAGTACTTGAAAGGTACTGAGCATGCAAGATAGAGTAAAGCTGAAATAAACGTGTAACTGAACAAGCAATAAAGCAAGAGTATAATCTGAATATGATATAGATACTGAATACTGAGCTAATTAAATGCAATGACCAAATTTAGACATGCTGATGTTGAATACTGATTATACTGAAATGTGGTCAATGCAATAAAGTCTGACTGAACTGTGGGAGCTACTAATAACCGATAATAAAACCACATGAGCTAATTATGGAGTCCGATTTATACGCCCCATAGAGAAGAACTAATACACCGGCCAAAGGTGTAGAGGCATGCTACTGTGATCACTAAATTGATGCCCACAGAGGGGACTTACAACCTACGTGGCTCGTAGTTCTGGGACTATATGGGTGACTGACCCTAGTCCAACTCGGTATTATGGTACTCCCAATAGATTAAATGATTAACACATCATGACTGAATTTATGTAATATACTGGATAGCTCAAAACTGACATACAAATTGAGAATGCACATTAATATACTGATAATGACACATTCAAGACTAAGGCATGTAAAGCTAAAATACTGAAATATCTGACCTAGCATGTGTACTTCAAGAACTAAAGAAATACATAGGTAGGGTTCTGAAATTCATGCAATAAATGAAGAAATAACATGATAATCTAATTTGGACACATAATTCCTTTTGTGCTGGGAGTTATGACCATTTGAAGTTGTCCCAATAAGCAATTTCCCCTTAACTAGTTGTTGACCTTCACCAACGGTCAGACCTACGGACGGTAGGTCCAACCACGGACCGTACTGGTCGACCGTGGGTAAGATCAAAGACTTTTAAGACTTGGGCCTTAACCACGGAACCCCACCTACGGTCTGTGGTTCTAACTACAGTCTGTGGGTGTTTTCGTTGGTACTAGCACCAGATTTTTTGAAAACTAGGATTTTCTTTGTTTTGAGATCCGAGGTGTTACATTATCTTCCCTTTGGGAACATTCGTGCTCGAATGAAGTCTAAACTAGCTGAGTATGGAGGGAAGAAGCTGAAATCCCTACCACTATGTACTAGAAACTGATTTCTGACTGAACTGAGTTCTAAGAACATGCAAATACGCTGAAAATGCAAGACTGACTGAAGGAACAAGATACTAAGACTGATTTTTCGCATGAATGATTGAAAAACTGAAGAGGAACTATTACCTCAAGCTGTAATGGAATCGGAATGAAAGAGGTGAGGATACTTGGACTTCATAGCTGCTTCTGTTTCCCAAGTAGCTCCCTCTACAGACTGGCTCCTCCACAAAACCTTGACTGAAGAGACTTCTTTGTTTCTCAACCTTCTAACCTGACGATCGAGAATCTCAACTGGCACATCCTCATACGAGAGACTATCTTTCACGACCACACTCTCTAATGGCACTATGGATAATGGATTACACACACAGTTCTTCAAAAGTGAAATGTGAAAAACCGGATGCACTGCTGCTAATTCTGCTGGTAACTCTAACTCATAAGCCACTTTACCAATCCTCTTCAGAATCTTGTAAGGGTCTACATGTCTAGGACTGAGCTTTCCCCTCTTGCCAAATATCATCAGCCCTTTCATAGGTGACACTTTTAGGAAAACCCACTCATCAACTTGGAACTCTAATTCCCTTCTTCTCACATCTACATAAGACTTCTGGGGACTTTGGGCAGTCTGAAGTCTATCTCTAATGAGTTGCACTATCTCCATAGCATCATAGACTGAATCTGGTCCTATCAAAGCTGCTTCACCTACTTCAAATCAACCAACTGGAGAACTACATCTATGCCTATACAATGCCTCATAAGGGGCCATCTGAATGCTGGAAGGGTAACTATTATTGTAGGCGAACTCAATAAGAGGAAAGTGATCATCTCAACTTCCCTTGAAATCGATCACACAAGGTCTCAACATGTCCTCTAAGGTCTGAATGGTACGCTCTGCCTGGCCATCCGTCTGTGGATGAAATGATGTGCTAAGATTAAACTGAGTACCAAGACCCTTCTGAAATGACTTCCAGAAATGAGAGGTAAATTGAGGACCTCTATTTGTGATGATAGACAAAGGAACCCCATGCAACCTCACAATCTCATTAATGTAAAGCTTGGCGTAATCCTCCACCGAATCTGTAGTCTTGATAGCCAAAAAGCAAGAAGACTTAGTCATTCTGTCAACTATCACCCAAATGGAGTCATGATGTCTGCGAGTACAAGGTAACCCTGTAATGAAATCCATGTTGATCACTTCCCACTTCCAAGTAGGAATGTCAATCTCTTGAGTCATACACCCTAGTTTCTGATGTTCTACCTTCACTTGTTGGCAGTTGGGGCACTTACTCACAAAGTCTACTATATCCCTCTTCATGCAATTCCACCAAAAGACCTCCCGCAGATTGCGGTACATCTTAGTGGCGCCTGGATGAATAGAATATCTGGAATTCTGGGCTTCTGCGAGAATATGATGTCTCACTTCACCCATATCAGGAACATACAATCTACCCTGATAGCGAAGTACACCATCTCCCCCTTGGGAGAAAACCTCAACTCTTTGTTGGTGGACTGCACCCTTAACTTGAAGCAAGATTGGATAACTGTCTTGTTTTTCCTTAACCTCCGCTACCAATGAAGATTCTGACCCATTCTGAACTGTTACACCACTATCTGATATGCTCATAAGGCGAACTCCTAAGCGAGAAAGCATGTGAACATCCTTCACTAGCTCTTTTCTTTCTTCCTCAACATGTGCTACACTACCCATATGTAGTCTGCTAAGATCATCTGCTACTACATTCGCCTTACCAGGATGGTAATGCACACTCATATCATAATCCTTAAGGAACTTAAGCCATCTCCTCTGGCGAAGATTCAACTCTTTCTGGGTGAACACATATTGAAGGCTCTTATGGTCAGTGAACATATCTTCGTGAACATCATACAAGTAATGTCTCCAACTCTTAAGTGCAAACACCACTGCTGCAAGCTCGAGGTCATGAGTCATAAAGTTCTTCTCATGCACCTTAAGCTGTCTAGAAGCATATGTTATAACCTTATCTCGATGCATCAACATAAAACCTAGGTAGGCTATGGATGCATCGCAATATATAACATAACCATCTGAACCCTCTGGTAGAGTCAAAACAGGAGTGCTAGTCAACCTGGTTTTCAGTTCTACAAAGCTTTTCTTACAATCATCTGACCACTAGGACTTGACCTTCTTCTGAGTCAACCTAGTAAATGGAGAGGCTATGGATAAAAATCTTTCCATAAACCTTCTGTAATAACCCATCAACCCCATGAAACTTATGATATATGTAGGAGAGGTAGGTCTGGGCCATTGTTTCATTGCTTCTATTCTCTGAGAATCCACTCAGATCCCTTTGCTGGATACTATATGCCCAAGGAAAGCAACATATTATAACCAAAACTCGCACTTGTTAAATTTTGCAAATAACTGGCGATCTTTGGGAATTTGCAGAACAACGCTCAAATGACTCGCATGTTCTTCCTCATTCCTAGAGTAAATGAGGATATCATCAATAAAGATGATAACGTACAAGTCCAAGTATTGCTTGAACACTCTGTTCATCAAATCTATGAAAGCTGCAGGAGCATTGGTTAGTCCAAATAACATAACTACAAATTTGTAATGACCATATCGAGTTTTGAAGGCTGTCTTCTGAGTGTCAATATCTATGACTTTAAGCTGATGATAACCTGATCTGAGGTCTATCTTTGAGAAATGACTAGCACCCTGAAGTTGGTCGAACAAGTCATCAATCCTTGGGATGGGATACTTATTACTGATTGTGACTTTGTTCAACTGCCTATAGTCAATTCACATTTTGAGAGAACCATCTTTCTTCTTCACAAACAACACTGGTGCACCCCATGGCAAAATATTAGGTCTGATAAACCCCTTATCTAGAAGGTCTTTCAACTGCTCTTTCAATTCCTTAAGCTTTGCTGGAGCCATTTTTAACGAGGAATAGAAATAGGCTGGGTATCTGGAAGGAGATCTATTCCAAAGTTGATTTCCCTTTCGGGAGGAACTCCGGGAAGATCTTCTGGAAACTCAGTAACACAGGAACTGACTCAAGAGTTGGGGTTTCGAAGTTAGAATCCTTGACCCGAACTAGATGATAGAGATACCTCTTAGAAATCATTTTTCTGGCCTTAAGGTAAGAAATCAATCGACCCATAGGCGCCAAACTACTACCCTTCCATTCTAAGATTGGTTCATCTGGAAAGTGAAAACGAACAACCCTAGTTCTACAATTGACTGAGGCATAGCAGGAATGTAACCAATCCATACCTAGAATGACATTGAAGTTTACCATTTCTAACTTTATAAGATATGTTGAGGTGACTTTCTGGGTGACTATGACAGGGCAATTTATGTATACCCGTCTATCTATAATTGGGTCACCGACTGGAGTAGACACTGAGAAGGTTCTGAAAGAGTTTCTGGACTGACTCCTAAGATTACTGCTATATAAGGAGTCACAAAATATAAAGTAACCCCTGAATCTTTCCACTGAGTGTACCATGTGTGAGCCACATCCTTAAGCTGGTAGGATGCCAACTCAACCCTACCATTACCAGTCACTTGCATCACTCCAAAGATTTTCTTAACCTCATCAATGAAGTTCTATTTTCAAAACATATGAGCTGAGTATATTTTGGGTTTAATATTGAGCACCGATATTGGGACGAGTTCATAATAACTCAAGTCTCCATAAACTATGTAGCCATCGTGGGTAAGAAAGGGTCATACTTTTTAGATGATTCCTTAGTGCTTTTTAGCATATATTAGTGGATCCACTTAGTTGAGGCGTTCTATATCACGGCAAGGTATAGGACAGTTCTGGTAGCGTGGGCGAGACGATGTATCATCACTTTAGCTCATAGTGATGGTTGTCGGTTAGAGAAACTCCTACAGTATTATATTACTTTATATGTAAACTGAATTATTATTGTACTTCTTTAACACATTGAGTTGTCACCTACTATTTTAAATGCTTTGTATAAAATGCACCTTTATTGTTGTTTTACTTTGCATTTGAGTTGAGTATCCATGAGTTGAGTAAAGCTAAGGGAAGTGTTGTTTTCAGATTCCTTTCAAGCTTATGTCATGTTTAGTTTTCGCCTCACATGCTCGTACATTTAATGTACTGATGTCATTTTGCCTGCATCATTTTATGATGCATATACAGGTAATCAGGATCAGCATCCAATACCTCGTTGATCTAGTTGAGCAGTCTGTGTCAGTTGGTGAGCCTCCTTGCTTTTCGGAGGACCCCTTTTAAGTTGTTAGGATGATCGGGGGTCTTGTCCTGACATCCCTCTTTGTTTTAGAGACTTCATAGACATATATATATAGTTCTTTAGTATTGTTCATTTCAGTTGTTTTTTTTAGACTTGAGTTTACCTTATTGGCTAGTTGAATGTTTTCTTTATAACATTCTAGTTTTATTATGGGTTTATCTTGTTAAGTTAAGTCTTCCGTTGATTAGTGATCTAGGCCAAGGGTTCAGTTGGGGCTAACAATGGCTATCGAATGCAAGTCACTCCCAGGGTGTAGGATCGGGGCGTGACATTAACTCAAGGACTTCATGGGTAACATGTAATAGTCCCATGATTAGTAATATAATCTCAAAATAATTACAAACTCAATGCTCAAGAATTAGAACTTGGAGGTACTACTCCTCTCAAAGATACTCAACTTATGGAGTTCATTACGGAATTTATGGACATGAACAACTCGTACTCAAAAGGATACTACATAACAATATGGAACTCATGTATACGACTCTTCTCATTCTCATACTTACTTCCTGAAAACTTAGATCAATTCGATAGTTGATCTACAAGGATTCACAATTGAACTCAGAGACTTTCTTGAATTCTACTCTTAACTCTTTCCTGAATTATGAATTCAAGAGTTATAATTCATGATATAAAGGATCTCGAGGATAATGTAGACTCATGAATTCATTCTCTTCATTCTCATACTCACTTACTCGAGTCTTGATACAAGTTATTAGAAATTGTAGAAGACTTCTCAAAAAGACTCAAAGGGACTTTCTCAAAATTCTCGAAAGAACTTTCAAGACTTGACTCTTAATTCTACCTTAAATTTGAATTATGAATTCAAGGTTATGATTCATGTGATGAAATATTTTTAGATGTTTAGAAGTTGTTTAGAGTAGTTAGAATCAAAGGGGAGTAAAGGTACCCGTTGAAGGAAGTTATATGGGCCAAACAACGGAGAAGGGGTGGGGAAAGGTGACCCTGGCGCACTGAGTGGCGCAGGGCACCAGCCTCTAAACTACAGAGTATCTCTGCTGGCGCAATGGTGGGGCGTTGCGCCAGCCCTTGCCAAGAAAACCCCGACGAATTTCTTTGCTCGTTTTCTGACTCCAGTTCGCCTAGATTCGAATGATTTCTTCCCCACTTACTTAGATTCGAATACCCAACATAAGTACACACTAATATACTCAATACAAACCTCAAATCACTAACTTTCATCTCAAGAATTCATTAAAACCCCAACAATCAAGATTTAGAATGAAACTTCAAGAACACGTATCAAGAACTCATCAAGAACTCAATATACCCAAACGTATGGATGAAGTTCATAAAAGATACTCATCATTGGCGTGTGGGTGAACGAATACAACACTATGAAAACTTACATGCCTCTTAGGGATAAAACCCTTGGCGAAAATCCGCAACAAAACTCAAGGATCTCGACGAACGCCTTGAACCTTTCCTCTTTTCTCTTCTTGAACTATCTTCGAAAACCCTAAGCGTATTGGGGATGAACGAAACTGATTCTAATCAGTTTAGTCCCCTAAATTATTAATAAAAACGATTTAAGCTAAAGGGGTAAGGAAAATACCAAAATACTACTCATAATTTCGGGTAACTTTCCTTAACTGGATAGGCTGAGTTCAAAAGGGCATATCTCATTCATCCAAAATTGAAAGTTAGAAAAATTAGTGGCGTTGGAAAGATAATCCAAAGACCTTTCATTTGATATCTTATGGGACACCTCACTCATCCTGTACTTAAAGTTATGGTTGCTTGAAGTTGACCCAAAACTTAAAGAACTTACGAATAACTTGAATGAATTGTCTTTAGTTCTTCTTGGAGCTCAAGGTGATACATCTAGGGACCTTAACACTTAAGACAAATTTAAATTCCTCGGTAAAAATACTACTCACAACGAAGGATGTTTTGAGTTTTAGATCATAAAATTTCTAAGGTGTTACAATATCTCCCCCTTGGGATCATTCGTCCTCGAATGACGGCTGGAATGCGTATGGAACGGGGTTACCCTTATCATCCCTTCCATACAAACTAGAATTTCTCGTATTACTACTCGAAACTAACTAAGGGCTCTCTTTTATCTATTTCTCATTGTAAAATCTCATACTCCTCTTCCTCCTCATTTACAACTTTGGATGGAATTATTACACCATCATTATCACGATAAGATCATTAACCTTCTTCTCCTAGCATCACTCCACTACAAAAAGGACCTCTGAAAAGACATCCCCCATACTCTTTGGAATTCATTACTATCTTATTCTCAAACACTTGACTTGATTTCTCATCTTGTCATCTCCCCCTTAGGTCTAAAGCTGACACTTGAAAGCTATGGACCTATTCCATCATCTCTAAAATGATCTACATCCTCTTTTACTCTAACACTAGGGAAAAGCTTATCTCATGACTACCGAACTCTCCATAAGCAGGTACTAAGACCTCTGTCTAAGGTTTTTCTCTTAACATCTTCTGATTGCATACCATCTCGGTACACCTCTTAATGCTCTTGTTACTCTTGTGACTTAGCCACATTTCACTGCCCTTATCTAAAGGTTAGGGTCTCTCACTTGCATCACTCATATTTATTGCAGCTAGCATCTCAATTTCTCACTTTCTCTATGTTAAGTCTTCTAGATCAAATCTCAAGACTAACATCATCACCCTCATGTTGCCATTCTTTTGATCATGACACTCATCTCAAATTCAAGCTTAATGTTTATTACTAAACCTAAATATCAATATGATTGCTCACCTACTATACTAACTTACAACTAGTAGATAAAAATTCAGAAACACTCGTCCACTAAGACCTCATGACAAGTAGTAAATCCTTACCTCTCAGTCTCTACACTCACAAATTACCATCACATTTCATTTCACAGCTTAAGTAGTTTTTACTCACTTACTGCGCCTTTTCTCTCAAATAGTGTTATCATCCTCTGATTACCATGGGGTTTCCCTCTTCAAAGTTCATAGGCCTAGCTTGGGTTTATCATCTCATGAATACTCTGCTATATGATTCCACACATATATTTAGTATCCTCTAACACGATGACATATCGACATCAACTTTATTCTGGTTAACAATATACTCTAACTTATCTTGATAACTATTCCTTTTCCTTCTATTAAGAACTCTCTACAACATTATTATTCCTTATTCTACTCATAAGGAACTCATCACTTATAACTGACTGGGTACATGATTTCAATAACAAAATATGCCCCATCACTATCTCATTTCCATAGAATACTGAACCTATGCATACTTTTCTCTTCACTTAAGGGCACTCTTTACTACTACTACTCATTATCTCATAACTCATGCTACCTTTTCAGGTGAAAATACTACCCAAGCTATACAACACACTTCCTCATAAGGATCTCATCTGAAATAGGATTTAGAGAAGATAGTACATCTCATTTTTAGCTTGAACGCACGATTCATATGAGCATGAGTGCATTCCTCTGAAACTCAACACTTAACTCACTCAGGGCTTCTCTCAAGGCCCTCTGGAGTCTCATGACTTCCTTAAGACTCTTGCTAAGAACAACTCATCCATACAAGACTGACTTTGCTTTTCAACCACCTCTAGTATGAAGGGTAGTCGAATGAATCTGAGAAACGCAGAGTATGAATAAATCTCTATGACATAGCTCTATTTCACGATTAAGAGTATGAAAGAAGGAAAACATTTCTTAAATGCCTGTAGTCCCTTGTTTATAGAAGTGGGACCCTCACAACCATATTCAAAACCTTACTGACATAGCTTCAAAGACAACCTAGGACACTTGAACTTTGTGCTCTAATACCAAGTTTGTCACGACCCAAGTCTACACCCTGGATGTGGCCGGCCCTCGAGAATCATTGTTGGTCCCCAAGAGAACCCTCATCTTTGTTGACTACAAGCGGAAGACTAACTCAAGCATACAAAAGCTTAAAACAGAGTAAAATTCATTGAAATCAAATAATTAACTCATATATAATCGTACATTTAACTAGCAAGAAATAGGCAACTCAAGTCTTTAAAACATTTAATCATCTAAAAAGTATGACCCTTTCTACCCACGTTGGCTACATGATTTATGGGGATGTGAGTTGTTTGAACTCTCCTTCATATCGGTGCTCAATACTGCTCCCAAAATATAAATTAGCTTATATGTTTAAAAACATTTCTCTTCCTCTGGTTTGAGATAATTAGTCAAAAGATTTCTCTAAAAAGAGATAGTACTCAAAACTCCTCTTAAATTCTTTTGGAAATCTCATTTTACTCCTCTTTTAAATGTGAAAACATTTACTCTTGGGAATACTTTGTTCCCATATATTCACTTTGAAAAATGAACTCAACTTTACTCATCCTCATACTCCAGTACTCAAGTCTTAAAACAAGTTTAGAAAAATTTGTAAAAGACTTCTCAAAATAGGTTCATGCCGAATTATGGACGTGAAAGACTCAATTCAAGGTTTTTAGTAACCATATGCAGAACTCAATACTCGGAACTCAACAAATCCAGAAGTCAAGAACTTTAATGATACTACTCATTTCAAGAATTCTCAACTCAGAGGGTTTATGCGGAATTACGGGAATGAACAACTCAACCCAAGGACTTCATGATATTACTCATCTCAAGAATGCTCAACTCAGAGGGTTCATGGGGAATTATGGGCATGAACAACTCAACTCAAGAACTTCATGGGTAACATGTAATAGTCCCATGATTAGGAATATAATATAAAAAGAATTACAAACTCAATGCTCAAGAACTTAGAGCTTGGAGGTACTACTCCTCTCAAAGATACTCAACTTATGAAGTTCATGCAGAATTTATGGGCATGAATGACTCGACTTAAGGGTCTACAAAACAATATGGAACACATGTATACGACTCTTCTCATTCTCATATTTACATCCTCAAAACTTAGCTCAGATTGATAGTTGATCTCAAAGGATTCACAATTGAACTCAAAGGCTTTCTTGAACTCTACTCTTAACTCTTTCTTGAATTTGAATTATGAATTCAAAAGTTATGATTCATGATATAAAGGATCTCGAGGATAATGTAGACTCATGAATAAATTCTCCTCATTCTCATACTCACTTACTCGAGTCTTGATACAAGTTATTAGAAATTGTAGAAGACTCCTCAAAAAGACTCAAAAGGACTTTCTCAAAATACTCGAAAGAACTCTCAAGACTTGACTTTTTACTCTACCTTGAATTTACATTATGAATTCAAGGTTATGAATTATTTCTAGATGTTTAGAAGTAGTTTAGAGTAGTAAGAATCAAAGGGGGAGGGGGGTAAAGGTACCCCTGAAGGAACTTAGACGGGCCAAATGACAAAGAAGGGGTAGGGTAAGGCAACCCTGGCACAGGGCGCCAACCTCTAAACTACAGAGCATCTCTTCTGGCGCAATGGTGGGGAAGTGCGCCAACCCTTGCCCAGAAAACCACGGCAAATTTCTTTGCTTGTTTTCTAACCCTAATTCGCCTAGATTCGAATAGTTTCTTCCCCGCTCACTTAGATTCGAATACCCAACACAAGTACACACTAATCTACTCAAAATAAACCTCAATTAACTAACTTTCATCTCAATAATTCATTAAAACCCCAACAATCAAGATTTAGATTGAAACTTCAAGAACACTTATCAAAAACTCATCAAGAACTCAATATACCCAAACTTATGGATGCAATTCGTAAAAGAAACTCATGATTGGCGTGTGGGTGAATGAAACCAACACTATGAAAACTTACATACCTCTTAGGGATAAAACCTTTGGCAAAAATCCGCAACAAAACTCAAGGATCTCGATGAACGCCTTGAACCTTTCCTCTTTTCTCTTCTTGAACTATCTTCAAAAACCCTAAGCGTATTGCAGATGAATGAAACTGATTCTTATCAGTTAAGACCCCTAAATTATTACTAAAACCCTTTTAAGCTTAAGGTGTAAGGAAAAATACCAAAATACCCTTCATAATTTTAGGTAACTTTCCTTAACTGGACAGGCTGACTTCAAAAGGGGATAACTCACTTTTCCGAACTCAAAAATTAGCAAATTCGGTGGCGTTGAAAAGATAAATCAAAGAAATTTCATTTGATATCTTATTGGCCACCTAATACATCGTGTACTAAAAGTTATGTTTGTTTGAAGTTGACCCAAAACTTAAAGAACTTACGAAAAACATGAACGAATTCTCTAGTTCTTTTTGGAGCTCAAGGTTCTACATCTAGTGACCTTAACACTTAAGAAAAATTTAAATTCCTCAGTAGAAGGATGGTTCGTGTTTTAGCTCAAAAATTTTCTAAGGTGTTACACCTTTGGATTCAGGAATTCACACTTGATCAAAGCTAAGGAACATGTGTGCCTTCTCAGCTTATGTCCTTAATTGAACTCAAGAATATCAAGGAAGCTCTTTTAGACCCAGATTGGATTATTGCTATGCAAGAAGAATTGATTCAGTTTGAATGCAGCAAAGTGTGGAAACTGATCCGTAGACCTCAGAACAGAATCTTCATAGGAATTATATGGGTATTCAGAAACAAGCTTGATGATCAAGGACAAGTATGGAATGAGACCTTTGCCCCTGTAGCAAGAATGGAATCAATTAGGATGCTTATTGCATTTACAGCTCACATGTAATTCAAGTTATATCAAATGGACGTCAAAAGCATTTTTCTCAATGGGTCTCTTCAAGAAGAGGTATATGTTAAACAACCACTTCGTATTGAAAGTCCGATCATCCTACTTCTGTCTATAAACTAGACAAAGCTATACACTGCTTGAAGCAAGCACCTCGAGCATGGTATGATCGACTATCAAATTGTTTCCTTACCCATGGGTACTCAAGAGGCAAGATTGATAACACACTCTTTCTCCGAAGACAAGGTAAAGGCATTCTTATTGTTCAGGTTTATGTGGACGACATCATCTTTGGAGGAACTGCTGCAGACCTTGGGGTTCAATTTGCACAACTCATGAGTAGTGAGTTTGAGATGAGCATGATGGGAGAACTCAACTTCTTTCTCGGTCTTCAGATCAAGCAATCCCTTATGGCATGTCAATTCATCAACTAAAATACATTAAAGAACTACTCAAGAAGTTTGAGATGCATGAAGCTATGACATATGATATTCTAATTACCACCACAGCCAAACTTGATAAAGATGAACTTGGTTCTCCGGTAAATGACATAAAATACAGAGGTATGATTGGATCTTTACTATATCTGACTACTAGCATGCCTGACGTCGTATTCAGTGTAGGGCTATGTGCTCGATTCCAATCATGTCCAAAAGTGTCCCAGAAAGCAGTGAAAAGGATCATGAGTTATCTTAAAGGAACTATAAACCTGGTGCTATGGTACCCAACAGGAGACTCATTCAATCTGGTCGGGTATGCCGACATAGATTATACCGGATACTTAGTTGATAGGAAGAGTACGTCAGGTATGGCTCACTTCGTAGGACCATGTATGATCTTTTGGGCTACAAAAAAGCAAAAATCCATTGCCTTATCTACCACTGAAGCTGAATATGTCGCCACATCATCTTGTTGTGCTTAACTCTTATGGTTCAAACAACAACTAGAAGACTTTGCAATAAAAGTAGGGTGCATAGCCATCAGATGTGACAATACTAGTGTTGTAAACATAGAAAAAAACCCAATCCAACATAAACGTACCAAACATATAGATGTACGTCGTCACCTTCTCAGGTATAATTTGGAGAAAGGGTACATTATCATGATATTCTATAGAACAGAGGACCAGGTCGCTGATATTTTCACTAAGGCACTAGGAAGGGAATAGTTTTAACGAAATCGACTGGCCTTAGGGCTAGTATTTCAAGACTAAACTTCCTAGACCTATTCATAATATAAGGGTTAAAGTATCATGTACGTAGACTAATATAACTAACTCATCTTGGTACGTTGTCACAGGTATACACAACATATAACCGAAGCACTCCAATCAGGTCTAACGATATTACTCATAGGTTCCTATAACTATGATTCAGAAGAGCCACTACAGCAAGGGCCTGGTTCTCCTCCTAGCAGGTATGCACTATTTCTCAAACTACTAAACATGGCATCATATCATAGCATATAATATTTCTCTGATAAGAAATACTCCTAGCACCTGGTCCTTATTTGCATATTTTACCTTAAATACTATGGAATGGGCGGTAAAATTGCACTATCAATACCCATCAATCATTTATGGATCTGACAACCGTCTCTTGGACTTCCCCATTCGAAATAAAAAGAGAGTCATCATTACGACTCTATTTCCCACTCTCTCTCACCAATTTCCCACACAAACCCCAACTGCTTTCCTCCATGGCTACACTCTTCAATCTCGTTGCCCACTCCGATGACGAGGACTACATTACCTCACCGGAAAAAAACCCCTCTCCAGACTCACCTAAGGCTTCATCTCAGGGAAAAGGTGTCTCCACCATTACCCCATCACCTTCGCCTCCCCAAATTCTCCATCTGTCAACATCCCCACCATAGCAATCATCATCCCTCACTCCACCATATGACTTCAGGGAACCTTTCACCCCTTCTCCTTCTCTAGATCCCTTTGATAACCCTCTGATGTGTGACGTAATCAAAGACACAACTTCCAATTCAAGTGTCAACGATCGCGTGTAGTAATATAACCCAACCGAATGGGTTGGAATCAAGTCCCAAGGGAGCGGTTAGTAATCAAGAATTAAATAGAAAAGTAAAATTATGTTCTAGTCAATCATACCTATAAATATTTACGATTAAAAGCATACTAAATCAAGAAGTGACACGAATGTCAATTATCGATGAGGGGTTTGTACTCAACTAATAAACCATAAATAGCAAAAATATAAAGATGCGATATAGGGAGACGGGATTCTTGGGATGTGATAGGAGTATGGGATATAATAAACAACCGGGTAAATTGCTATTGATAGTAGATTGCTGAACATTTGTAACTAAGCTAGACTTTAGTGGGGGTAAATTTTCTCTCGAACAACTTACCCCGAATAAACTCGGTTTCTCTCGAACAGCGAGTTGCGGCAATTAAGCACAGCCTTCGCCTTAGCTCATTCACTCTCTCGAGCTGAATGTGTGGGAGAAGGTCTAGGATTCACTCTCTCGAGCTGAACCCACAATGACCCAATAACCATAGGCTATCGATTTAGTAGTTTTTGGTTTTTAAAACCTCTCTCTCCGAGCAAGCCAAAAACACGAAGATGAAATCCTATTTGCAACTACAATCCCATTAAGTTCAAACACAACTACTAAATGAAATCACATTTAAACAGCAAATAGAAAACAATGAGCAATACCCAACAGTAAATTTAACCCAGATTCACATAATCACACCCCAATAATTGGAGTTTTAGCTAGACATGATAAAGAGATAAAAATCGATACCAAAAAGTGTTTCCATCAAATGAGTACAATAAATAATGTCTTTAAAAATATCTAATATGAAGATTCCTTGATGCCCACTTCCAATCTCTTGGATATGAAAACCTTCAAAACCTTGAAAGCTCAAGAACAATGTCTCTCAAAAACTCTAAGAGCTCAAACTGAAAAATATTCTAAAAATCAGTAATAATTCGCTATAACTTGATACTAAGCTACAAAATTAAATGGGTATTTATAGTTTTCGAAAATTTATCCTGCGAAGGATCACTCGGCGTAGTTAGTCGGGATCACCGATACACTCAGCGATCCGCCCTTTTATCTGGTTCATCGCCTTTCAGCTTTTGCCTTCAGCATCTTCGCGTTTTGAATCATTGGGTGATATGGTGCTGCTTCGCGGAACCGTTTGGCAACGCGCCGATTGCTCCCTTTTATCGCCAACTTGATCTTTTCCTTCAGGGCTCAGCACACTAGAACATTAGGCGAGATTAAGGCCATTCAGCAGTTCGCCTAATGGCTTTGGCGATCCCCATGCATTCTTTTCTTCGTTCTTTCAGCTGCCTTGTTCCTTTTTGCTCCATAGTGTCCATGCTTTGTCACTAACTCGAAATACCTGAAACTCAAGGATTTACATCAGTGCTTTAAGACAAAATATGCATTTGAGGACACTAAATTCATTGAAATAAAGCCCTAAATGAGTCCAAACTGTGGACTCATCAACACCACCAACTTAAACTTTTGCTTGTCCTCAAGTAAAACTCAAGTTCAACAGTTCAAAAAGGATGTCTCAAACAGTGCTACACAAGACTCAATCATAAATGCACACAAAAAGTCTCAACTTACTTGCGCAGTGATCAATTGTGCATTCAAAAATTCAAGTTGTGACTCACCATTACCAAAGAATCTCAAGCTCACTATACATTCTTCAAATGCAAGTTCAAGCTCAACAAAGGTATTCAAATTCCCTCACACAAAGAATGATTCCATATTCACACACAATGGTTCAATCATTTAAAGTTCCGGAATCAAGATCAACACTCACACTAAAAAAGATAAACACAATGCATGGTTTCACCCATAGGTTTGCCCTTATTTTCCAATCGATTTTTGTTTCAGCCCATTTAAGATCAAAAAGGTCTTTTCAAGGCTTGTAGAGGGGCTAAATGTAATGGTATGGTCATTTAGGCTTATAGGCTGAAAATCCTCATGAAATGTGATGTGAACAACACCTTCTTTCCTTTTCTTTATCAATTTCATTCAAGATCAAAAGTCACCTCTTATTCATCTTCAACGAGTCATTGGGAAACCTATTTTCTTTATATTTTCACAACTTTATGTCACAAATTTTTCCTTCTTTTTCTTTTTCAATCCTTTTTTTATATGGAGGGGTTCCATTTTTCTCAAAATATGGGCATAAGGGACTTCTTTGCATTTACTTGATTTGCCTTCTCTTTTCGCCACACCCCCAACTTAGACTTTTGGCCTAAGTTGGCTATTCAAACAAACCACAGATCATGAGGATTATAGGTAATGGGTCAATAAAAGGGTAGCAATATTATCAACTTTCTTCCAAGAAAAGGTTAAGGTTCAAAGGGTGCTCAAAAGAGGTTCACACACTCTCAAGGTAGGCCACAAAAGAAGAATATGTCAAATTGGTTCACACTCTTTAAAGTTGCCTAAGATCATCTCAAGAAATTGCATCACTTAGTCAATCGAACGAACGTGGCAAATTCTAGGTGTCATCATGCATGGTTCACGGTAAGCTCATCACACAAGGCATTTACACCAAAGTCAAACAAGACTCCACACTTTCGCTAGTATGCAATGTTCATCACAAGTGAAGTCGATTCGATAATTGGCTAGTCACAACCAGATGCAAAGAGTTCACATATTGTCTACGCAACTTCAATTGGCCTCGACGTAGCCGCGCAATCATTTATGCTCAATTATGAGCACTATTCAAGTCATCGCTATTGATCAAAACCAATACTCAAATTTGCAAGAGAACAACCATATTTAACACATACAAGAGGTGGATTTTTTTTTGGAAGGGTTAAAAATCATTTACAATTAAAAGCAAGGAGCCACAAGCTCAATTATTTCACAAAAAAGCAGTGCATAACATAATTTAAGCTCAAATCCCAATATATAAACAAAATAGAGTCACTAAAGGTCACAAAAGGTGGGCCTCACCCCACCACAAATTAAAACATTTGTCCTCAAATGCAAATAAAAATATCCATAAGTCGAAATAAATTAAGGCAGAGATAGAGGTAAAGAGAGGGTCCTGTCTACACGGTCGGTCCATCTGTTTGGGCATCAGTGCCTGATGCATCACTCTGAGTCTGAGCATCAGTGCTCGGGGTCACCTCAGGAGGAACGACAGTGCTAGATCCACTAGGGGCTGTCACATGCGAGTCCTCCAAAAAGACATGCACAGCTACACAGAATCCTTGGGACCATGAAGGAACATTAGGATCTTTGATAGTGGTCTTCCTGTCAGAGGTGGACCTCTTGCCCTTGCCTTTCCCACCCGGTGTGGGAAGTTTCGTATCTTTGACTCTGGTTATGGCTGCATTTTCGTTTATCATAATCCCCTTAGTCTTCTCTTGGGCTGGTATTATTCTTTCAGCTGCTTTTGATCTAGTCATGTCTGCACAACCTCGAGGAGAAGTTAGGAAATATCCAAACAAACGCTAAAAATATTAGGCACAGACAGACTCACCAAAATAGTTCGCGGTTCACCGAATTGTTTCGGTGAACTGGGTTAGCCCGTGGAAAGTTACAGTGTAATAAGGGTTCACGGGTGCAGACAAAGGGTGATCAAGAATACCTTCGGCGACCTCAGGCTTCTCACCGAAAGTCACAGAACTGAACTACTTATTCAGCATGAAATTAAAGGCGAGATGGGGACCTTTGGAGAACCACTGGGTGGTTTGGCGAGATCGACCCAGCTCGCCAAACAACCCCACGCGCATACTTTCAACCCAACATCTCGAATTCAACCCAGAAACCCCTGAAAAACAAAATCAATGGATGCTCTAGTGAAATTAAAGTACACCCCATGACACCCACGCATAAACCCACAAATTTTACTTCATTTTAAGCACAAGACTACGGGATTTCGACAATCAAAACATTACGGGCAAGATTATCAAATTAAATCAGGCATTCAAACATACTAATTCTATCAGAGAGGCCCAGCACACAATAACACGATAAGATCATTGCAAATGAGCATAATTTTGATAGAATAGTCTCGAGGTTCGGAAAACCAACCTTTGATGCCGATTAATAAATATTGATATGCTAGGCGGCGAAATAATCCACAATCCGAGCACCAATTAAAGACTAAAATACTCTAAAAATGCAAGAAATATGGAAACTAGAGTGCGGGTATGAGTTTGGGAAGATAAAAAGTGAGGGAAAGTGAATGAATTTGAAACTTTTAAACCTTTAGCCTGAAAAACCGTCTAGTTCACGCCCATTCAACAACATTATTCATGCTCACCGAGCTATTCGGTGACACACTGAGTAGTCATTCACCTCGCCAAATTTTACAGGACCTCAAGTTATTGTGGGGATCCAAACGACGGTCTCAGTCGGGATCGCCGACATGGCCGGCAGTTCGCCAATAATTTCCTAGGCTCGCCCAGTTTTACAGACTCCAATGTAAAAGTGTCTTTAGTCTGACGGCGGTTTGAGTCGGGGTCGCCGACCTCTTCGGTGAATCACTGAATGAACCTGATGCTCGCCAACTTGCACTTTTCGAACACTTTCCACCTACACAATCAACACACCATTATTTTATCAAAGAAAAATAAAGCAATAAGGGGTCTTGGGTTGCCTCCCAAGCAGCACCTTAGTTAACGTCACAGCACGATGCAAGTCCACCTTCAGACCTCATTCTTGGGGTTAGCCATAGTATCACTAGGCAAACCCCATTGCTGTCTCTGGTTGAGATGAGACGATATATGACCCATTTGGGTCTCCAACTGCTTGATCGACACTGAATAAGAGGTGACAGTCTGGCTAAGGGTAGACACATCTTCTTTCATTTCTTTTAAAATCTTGGCTGACCCTTCAACTTTGTTAAGGATACGAGAGTGCATGTCCTCAGACTGACCTCCTTTCGAATCTTTTGACTTTTGGTGCTCGTGGGGAGGCACATACCTATCCTTCTCCTTATCCTTCCATTTCGTATTACAATATCTCCATTCACGATCTCGATCTTTCCAACCTTCATCCCTAGCCCAACTTTGGTTACCACCTTGCCTCAAGTAGTTTGAACAATAGGCACCGCCTTGGTTGGCTAGGAATTTACCTCTTCATTATACAAGGCTACAAACTTGGACTCATTCGGATTAGTACACCCGACACCCATGACATTGACACTTCGAGCACCACTCCCATGACATTTTTAGAAAAAATATCCAATTGTGTCATGATCTTGGCCATGTTTTGGTCCCTCTCTTAGTCCTTTTCCATTTGTTCCTCAGTTAACTTGAACGTGAGAGGGGAGACCTGATCTTCACAGGTATACCACACCCTGTTTATGGTAGTCATGGCATCCAAGAGCTGAGCACATATCACATTGCATCAAACCTCCCAAAGAGAGTTGGTCAGCAACACCCTTATTTACCGAATCCAGACTCTGGTAAAAATACTGCAGCAAGACGTTATCAGGCAAGCCATGGGTTGGGAATTGAAGCACCAACTTTTTGAATTGCAGCTAAGTTTCATGAATAGACTTGCCTTCTAGACGCTTGAAGCTCTGAATGTTGTCCCGAAGAGTCATCATCTTTGAAGGAGGGAAAAATTACATTTGAAATGCGGTGACCAACTCCTCCCACGAAGTGATTGATTCACGTGGCAATTCAGCCAGCCATTTGCATGCTTCTCCCATCAAAGAGAACGGAAATAACCTCAACTGGACCGATTCTTGGGAGATATTCTCGAAAGAGAATGGTCTGCATACATCCACGAAGTTTTTAATGTGCTCATGGGGATCCTCATGAGCCAAACCGTTGAAAATCCCTTTTAGTTTCAATAGTTGCAACATAGTACTAGTGATGTGGAATAGCGCATTCCCTTCGGTCGAAGGTAAGTGAATGGCACCAATACCACCCATGAGATGGGGGTCATTAGCATGATGTTCGTTGACATCGTTGAGATTCCGATGTCATCTTGATGGCCTACTTGGCTGCCATTGCTGCCGTTTACACTCATACTTCCTGTTTACAATACAAACAAGTAAAACAAAGCTAAAAATTAAGCTAGTAGAACTATCACTAACAGGAACAAAATCCAACTTAACTAAAAATTCTCAAGTAACACCACTCCCCGGCAGCGGCGCCATTTTGATGTTTGACGTAATCAAAGACAGAACTTCCAATTCAAGTGTCAACGATCGCGTGTAGTAATATTACCCAATCGAATGGGTTGGATTCGAGTCCCAAGGGAGCGGTTAGTAATCGAGAATTAAATTGAAAAGTAAAATTATGTTCTAGTCAATCATAACTATAAATATTTATGATTAAAAGCATACTAAATCAAGAAGTGACACGAATGTCAATTATCGATGGGGGGTTTATATTCAACTAATAAACAAAAAATAGCAAAAATATAAAGATGCGAGATAGGGAGACGGGATTCTTGGGATGTGATAGGAATATGGGATATAATAAACAACCGGGTAAATTGCTATTGATAGTAGATTGCTGAACATTTGTAACTAAGCTAGATAGACTTTAATGAGGGAAAATTTTCTATCAAATAACTTACCCCAAATCAACTCGGTTTCTCTCGAACACTGAGTTGCAACAATTAAGCATAGCCTTCGCCTTAGCCCATTCACTCTCTCAAGCTAACTTCGCCTTAGCCCATTCACTCTCTCGAGCTGAATATGTGGGAGAAGGTCTAGGATTCACTCTCTCCAGTTGAACCCACGATGACCCAATAACCATAGGCTATTGGTTTAGTAGTTTTGGTTTTAAAACCTCTCTCTTGAGCAAGCCAAAAACACGAAGACGAAATGGTATTTGCAACTACAATTCCATTAAGTTCAAACACAACTACTAAACGAAATCACATTTAAATAGCCAATAGACTAACAATGAGCAATACCCAACAATAAATTTAACCAATATTCACATAATCACACCCCAAGAATTGGGGTTTTAGCTAGACATTATAAAGAGATAGAAATCGATACCAAAAAGTGTTTCCATCAAATGGGTAAGATAAATAATGTCTTTAAACATGTCTAAGATGAAGATTCTTTGATGCCCCCTTCCAATATCTTAGAGATGAAAATCTTTAAAACATGAAAACCTTCAAAACCTTCAAAGCTCAAGAACAATGTCTCCCAAAAACTCTAAGAACTTAAACTGAAAAATATTATAAAAATCAGTAATAATTCGCTATAACTTGATACTAAGCTACATAATTAAATGGGTATTTATAGTTTTCGAAAATTTGTGTTTCGAAGGATCACTCGGTGTAGTTAGTCGGGATCGTCGATACACTCTGCGATCCGTCCTTTGATCTGGTTCATCGCCTTTCAGTTTTTTTCTTCAGCATCTTCGCGTTTTGAATCATTGGGCAATATGATGCTGCTACGCGGAACTGTTCAGCGACGCGCCGACTGCTCTCTTTTATTGACAACTTGATCTTTTCCTTCAAGAGTCAGCACACTGGAAAAATAGGCGAGATTAAGGTCTTTCAACGGTTCGCCCAATGTCTTCGGCGATCCCAAGGCCTTCTTTTCTTCGTTCTTTCAGCTGCCTTGTTCCTTTTTGCTCCATAGTGTCCATTTTTCATCTCTAACTCCAAATACCTGAAAAGCAAGGATTTACATCAGTTTTTGAGACAAAATATGCATATGAGGACACTAAATTCTTTAAATTAAAGCCCTAAATGAGTCCAAATTGTGTACTCATCACCCTCTCACTTCATTCCAAACCTTTCACCTTTCTCAAGAACCGCCTCAATCTCCCAAATTAACTAACACAAATCCTCCTCCCCAATCGTCCTCCCTTCAAAAAAAATTGGACTTCTTTTCCTCCACTCCCACTTCCACTCATGATGTTCCTAAGACATCCTTGAGTCCACTCTGGAAAATAGGTCCCTGGAAACCACGCAAGCATATTACCATCAAACAAGTGACTCTACACCCTCATTTTACTAGAAGCGCGAGTCATGCTCAACTCAAGATGGCCACTGAGGCAAGCAAGAAATGTCGTCGCACCGGTAAGTCTACCGTTCTTTCTTCTAAATCTACGGTCATTCTCGATTCTGATGAGGAAAGTGGTGAATCTGTCCACTCCGACTCCTCTCTCCCTTCACAGAAACTTACTAAGAATGAGGCCAAATTTTTGGCTATAGGGAAGGAAGAATATTTCAAAATTAAAATAGTCTTAAGGGGTAGGACTTTTCACCTAGAAATTAGGGATGGTAATGTTGTTAAAAAATTCCTCAATTTATTGGCCTCTCAAGGATGGGTATATTTGTTCTTAAACACCAAGTTAATGGTTCATGAAAATGAAGTGATTGAGTTTTATGTAAATTTGAATGTATTATTGGATATTTGGCTACGTCATCTGTTAATGGTGTGGAACTCTTTGATAAGGTTTGTCTGGGTGAGATTTTCCATATACCTACTACTAGGTTGGCTGAGTATATTTGGGAAAAAGATGAAAACTGATTGCTCACATCCAAATTCATGCATGGAAGAGTCACTACTCGTCCTATGGAAGTTCTGAACGGGGAAATGTCACCCTTTCACAAATTGGTGTTTGAAGTAGTACACAAGGTAATACTACCTAGGGGTGAAAGATGACATGATGCCTCTTTTAGGGACATGGGTATTGCACATGCTTTGGAAAACAAGGAATCCATTGACTAGCCATCTTTAATGATCAGGCATATGGCTAGGGTAATTCACCCTAAAAGGCCTCATCAGTGAGCCTATGGAAATTTGTTGACTACTGTGTTCAAGGAATCTGAAGTGCCTTTAAAATAAGGCAGGGTTTTAAATAGGAATGACATATTCACCAAATCCACTCTTGCTGAGTGCAAACTTCTGGAAGTTGAGGACCAGGTTCATGATGTTCCTCTTCGTGCTGTTGGACCTATTTCTAGTCTTTTCAATGAGCTCCATGATGCCAGAACTCAGAATGATGTGCTCAGAGGTAAAATCGTGTCTCTTCAGAACATGTTGGATGAGTCTTAGGGGGGAGTATCAAGGTTGAAGGACCAGCTCCTGCAACAACAAATAGATGTCAATGTTCGTGTGGACCGCATGCTTCACATCTTTTCTTTATCTTACACCCAACATAACCCTTCATCACCAGCTTCTTAAATATTTCCCTTTAGCCTATTCTCAGACATTCTCATATGTTGTGTCTTTTTGCCTTGTGTTATGTAGTTTTATATAGCTCCTCGAGCTTAACATCTAGTGCCTATGTTTTGGTCGATCATCTGGTTTGCTATGCTTTGCTCTAACTGTTTTGGTTTGGATGGCTAATATCCTTAGATTATGATTAATGTTTGCTTGTTTGTTCTTGTGTTGCTCTACTAGATCTGAGTTGGTTATGTTTTATACTTACATTGTCTTTCACTGTTATTTTTATGTGTCAAAAGGGGGAAGTAGTAGTACTATCTATGTGTAACAGGTACACAAGTGGTGTATGTATTTGTCATCATCAAAAAAATGGGAAATTGATGAAGAATGAATGGCTCACAATACTTTTGGTAATGACAAAATATGAACCATGTTCACATACATATGCATTGAGCTAAATAAAAGAGGCAACGGGAATGAAGTTGCATGTGCAGAACAATTTTAGTAAACGCGGCTCTTTTCACCAATACTCCAAGTCAAAGAAGGATAACAACATTACAAGTCAAAGAATAATAATTGTAATATTAAAAGATTTGTAGGCAAATAAGGAAAACAGCAATACAAGTTCAACAAGGAAAGGAAAACAAAGTCCTCTACTTATAGAATTTGAAGACGACAAATAAGAATTTCTATAAAAGGCGTAAAATAAGAAAAGAAAACTTCTTTTTGCATAATTCGAATAAACAGAGAATGAGAGAATTACAGCGAAGTCCAAAGCATTCAAGAAGAGAAGAACAAAAGAAGTACTAGAGTTAGGAATTCTTTCAAAATAGTTGAGTCGCATTAATTCAATTGTTGAATCAGTGTTTGGGAAGGAGTGAGAGTATTGTTTGTGAGAATTGTAAACAAGAAATGGGTTTGACTTCCTGGGGTAGAGTTAATAGAGAGTTTTGTAAACAAGAAGTGAGTTTGACTTCTTGGAGAGTATAGTTTTCAATTAGAGTTAATCGAAAAGGGTAGAAATTTTGGAGTTAAGTTCATTGATTGACTGAGTTGTAATATGAAATTAATATAAAACTTTGTTGTGGTTTTCCCTTCCTTGAGTGAGGAAGGTTTCCACGATATCTCTGTGTTGTTGTTTCTTAAGTAACTATTTTGTGCATTGTTCAAGAACTTGGTTCTTGAATATAGGGTAGGATTTCTTCACACCAAAATCAGTCCACAAACATGAAATATTAATGGATTTCGATTCATCCACATCATTTCTCAACATAATCACATCAGCCCTCAAGGCTGACCAATCAATACTACCACCGTGTTCTTTTTCTCGCTCTCATACCCGGGCAGTTAATGCATCAATACACTTATCATACACCTGCAATGTTTCTATATGCCTCCGCATCTCCTTCCAAAGGGGTACAAGGGCAGCCTATATAGACCGCTCAATCATGGTGGGAACCTGAGCCTTAAACCGAGAGGTTCACACATCTATAGAATAGAAAAGGTTACCCATCCATAACACAACCTCCTGAATCAGTGGAGGGCGGGAAAGAATAGCATTAGTAGGAGTACCTGAGGCATCAACAATCTGAGTGGGAGGTATAGGCTCACCTTCTAAACACCCAACATCAACAATCAAGGAGTTAACCACCGGTGTTGTCTTCTTCTGCTCGGTCTTATCCCAAAGGTAATCCACTTCAATCCAAATAATATCACAGGCTGAGGTTGGGGTGATCTCTATATCCTTCTTGTCAACAAAAGGAGCACATGCCTTTCGGCACAACTATGTAATCAAGCATGGGAATTGAAGAAAGGTCTGGTTTTGCTTTGCTCTCATGGCTTTCTCCAGAGCAACGATTGAACCCAAATTTAACCTATCTCTCTAGCGATGATCGACCTTAATAAAACATCTTTTGGGTGGTGGACAATAGACTCATTCTGAGATGGCACCAAAGAGCTATATATAAACCCAAACCAGTATCGTCCAATGATGTGTATGTACTTCTTTTCAATTATCACTACCTCTACAATCTAAGGAATTATAGTCTCACTCAATAATGGAGCAAGCCAAACCCTTAGCTCATGTAATGTCTTCTCGAGCTTATTAGCCAACTCATGACGAATTCGCACAGTGCAGTCCAATGCATAATTAATGTCAGTTTCGCTACACTTCACTTTCCTACCTCGAACTTCCACAACTTCAATAGGGTCAACCCGACCCTTTTTATTCTTACCTCTTGGTAACAACTGCATATATGCATCATAAAATTCCCTCACCTAAGTGAGAATATACGGGTGACGGGGCTTTGTTAACTGCTCTAATTTATGAAACCTAAGATTTCGCCAAATCTTGGGATATCTATCAATCAAACCATCCATGAACAACTGTTTCTCCTCAAGAATAGTACGCATCCTATAACTTTGAAATAATTTAGAATCCTTGGTACCACAGGGGCTAGAATAGAAGCTGGAACAGGCACTGTGATAGTAATAAGATAGTGGATAGCCTTAGAATGATCACTTCTCTTTTGTTTAGCGGATTGCGCTTTTGGGAGTGGATTATGCACTGGGTATTATATACATCCTCATCGTTGTCGTGATCAGACTCAGTCCAAGTATACTCTAAAGAGCCAAAAAAAATTCTATCATCATCCTCTCAAGACTTAGAAGACTTCTTCTTACCCTTGCCACTCCCACACGTAGATTTGCGTTGAGTTGTCTTTGAAGTGGCCAAAGGTTCAGCTATCAGAACTCCCTTGTGTTTTTACCTCAGAGGAGGAGTATGAGGTGTGGCGTTCTTCTCAGATATCTTTTATGATGAGGCATACCGAAGGAAATAAAATTATCCATGGTAATAATATATGCACAAGTGAAAGACCCAACAATGGTTTTATATAGAAGAAAATTATTAATCTACAAAGAAGAGGTAGGAGGCTTTATTCAATAACTCTTATATTTTTTGTACATAGAATGTATCTCTATATTGAAAATATGTAATAAGGCACCCCTATTTATACTACTAACAACCAAAGTAAACTAGGACTAGGAACCTATATAACTAGCAAATCCTAATTAAACATAAATAAGTAAATATCATAAATAACAAATCCTAAACTAGCAAGGAATCTTATTGTTAGTTTATTTTCTACATAGCCTCCCTTAAACCAAGATCTTCAAATGTGACCATGCCTAGCATCTTCTTCAACTTTATGAACAACTTCTGAAATATGTAGCATCAACAAAAACGTGTGTGCCATCTTGAGTCAACTTTAATCTCTCTTCAGCAAAATTCAAGCTCAATTTGACTTTCTTCATATTTAACATTTTTAAAATATGATCATCATGTTTTTTCCTTTTCTTGTATTCTTGAATAATTATTCTTGCCTTATAATCGTATGCTTCTCCAATTAATTTATTTTTGTTATTGTATAACCACTAGACTCCAATTGGTTGTTTTGAAGGCGGCAAAATTGTCAACTCCCAAGTGTTATTTTTCTCAATAACATGATTTTTTTTTCATTCATCGCATTCATCCAATGATCATCTTTAACAAATAACTTTTCATTCTGTTCAAAACCTATAATTTTGAATAATGATCCAGAGTTGATTGTATCTTCACTATTCATTATCATGCACTTCAATTGTTTTTGCTCCAATGTTGGATAGATTATCAAAATCTTGCTCCTAGTGAGCACTTTTGCTTCTTTTAATACTAGCTTCATCTTCAAAAGCTTCAAATATTTTTTCTTGTAAGACAATAGTGAATATTTTTATTTCTTTTCCAATAGCTTCACTTTGTATAGAACAATCATGTCTATTACAGGTCTCATGTCTTGAATTACTAGTCTCTATCGAAGCAAACATCAGTTTCAACCAAATTGCCATTTTTAGTCATTCCAATAATTATTGACCTATTAGATTGACCACTATTGAAGTCCTCTTTGCAATCAAAGACAACTATATCGCAATGAAAATTACCTCCACCTTCCCTTTGTTTCTCCACAATTTCTCTAGTCTTTTTCATATATTTCTGTCAGATTTGATGATTCGTCTTTTTCATTTAATTGATCATCCTTTCTTTGCAATACCTCCTCCTCTATCACATATGTTCTTTTATTAAGACACATCTCATACATTTAATATTTTTGTCAGATTTGATGATTAAGACACATCTCATACTTTGCAATACCTCTTCCTCTATCACATAGACTCAATATCTTTTTTCTTGGTCTGAAACTCTAAACTTAGAGAATTTAATATTTTTTTCAATAACTTTAAATTCTTCTAATACCTCTCCATTAATCCATAGGACATCAACAACTTCTTTAATACACATAAATAAATTTTTTATTGATTCTGTTGGTTTCATCTGAGCCAACTCAAATTGTCTCCAAATCTCTTGAAATTTTTCTCGCTTCACATATGTAACACGTCGATATGTTTTTGTTAAAATTTTCCAAGCCTCATTTTCTGACTTAACATGTAAAATTTTAATATATACATGTAATTCGATCTTGCTACCAAGGTAAAAATGTGCCTTATAATCCAATTTTCTACTTTTCTCCAATTGTTTTGCAACTTCACCTTCAATGTTGTGCCCTCTGGGTTTCCATGAATCCAATATCAATAATGGACCATACTTCAACAACATTGAAAAAATGCTTCATCGGTTGATACCAAATCTCAAAATTATTTTTTCCATTAAACAAAAAATGGGACATTTGTGTAAATATAGAATACTCATATTCTTTTGTATATGTCAGATCTCACACGAGGCTCTATTAGGATCTCACATAAGGATTTTATCAGGAACTCACACAAGGCTTCTATAAGGATGTCACACAAGTTCTGATACCAATTTGAAGGAAATAAAATTATCCAAGGTAATAATGTATGTGCATGTGAAAGGTTCAACAATGGTTTTATTTCGAAGAAATTTATTAATCTACAAAGAAGAGGTAGGAGGCATTATTTAATAACTCTTGTATTTTTTGTACACAGATTGTATCTCTTTTCACATTGAATGTGCCTCTCTCTACATTGAAAATATGTAATAAGACACCCCTATTTATACTATAAACAACCAAAGTAAACTAGGACTAGAAACCTATAAAGCTAATAACCAAAGTAAACTAGGACCAGGAACCTATATATCAAATCCTAATTAAATATAAATAAGAAAATACCATAAATAACAAATCCTAAACTAGTAAGGAATCCTACTTTTGGTTTATTTCCTATACATACATATGCACAACACAAATACAAAGTACCAAATCGAAGGTGAAAGGTTAGTTCAAAAGGAATGATTATACTCACCAAATATGTCAGCTTGTAACCGAACGAACTTGACGAACTTAAGGGGACATTGCTGAATGTAACAGTGGCTCACTTTATAAATAAAACTTAGATTGGAAATGGGGAGAGCCAATCGGTGATGTGCTGAATCCATTGGAGAGACCAAGAAAACTTACTGAATGAACTCAATTCAAAGCCTCTCCAATTGTAACAATTGTCGTACTTGAGTGCCATTCGGCACATTGCCGAGTAGTTTATGTACCACCAAATTGGCTCTGCCCATCACCCAAGTACCACCCATTAATAAATTAGCATTACTTCCATCACATAATGCATACAAGCAAAATTTAACCTACCCACGATAATTCTAAGGGTTAGGGTTCTCAAACATCCCCCAAATTTCACCAAACATTTAACAAAATGATGATTTTCTCTTAAGAAAGATGTCACCCAATCCATTATTGGTACAAATCAAGTTTTTTGTTAGATCATAGGCTACTCAGACTTCATCAATGCCAACAAAACAATCAAAGAACCATTACCCACATGTACCCATCATCAATCAATAATGAACAAGTAGAGACCCATTGCTCCCTAATTTGAATTTCAAAATCACTAAATCACTCCAATTGAGTCAAAACTAAGTTAACATTTAACGGAGTAATTGAAGCAATCATTCAAATATAACAACACAATAATGAACAATAACTAGAAATCTAAGAACATGGATTTAAGAAACTTATAGAGTAATGTAAAAGAGCCAAAGGTGGATGAAGAACTAACCTTCCGAAGAAACCAACCGTGATGATGCACAGGGGACTGGAATGATGGAAATGAGATAAAAATCCAAATAAAGTTGATGAAATTATTTAAAATTAAAGTATAAAACTAAGAAAAAAATATGGATGAAAAGAAAGAAGAAGAAAGAATGAAAATATTTGGAGGGATTAATTTAAAACGTCAAAAAAAAAACCCAACTCTTCAACTCACATCCATTCGGCGAGCTAAACTAACTCCACCAATTGGAATCGGTGCATCGCCAAAATGAAAACATAACTTACCAACCTTTTCTTAAAATCTTCAATGATCTGTTGATTTCAGTGATATACCAACCATCACAGAAATGCACTCAATGATTCTCTCAATGGTCAAGGCATTACATGACTAGGAGATCTCTTGAGCTTGGTGACCCCCTTCAATGACGTATATGTCACGCCCTGAGCTACCCTCGAGACGCGGACACGGGACCTAGGATCACAAGTGATCCCAGGCTGACCCTGCTGGCATAATCATGAGCATACTAAAGATAAACTGAGAAATAAAACTTATGCAGAAGCTAATCATAAATAAATCTTGAAATGATGGGGAATTACCCATATACTAAAACTGAATATCAAATATGAGAGTTTAATACAAAAGAAGCATCAAACTCAAATACTAAGCTGAATCTAACTATGTCTGAAAATAGCCTCTAACTGACTAAAAGTGCTGGGACATGCCCTAGCTAAGTCTAGCAAAATTGAAACTAAAAGACTAAAATAATGAAAGATAACATGACTATTGTCCTCGAAGAATGATGACTCACCACTGATGCCGCCGAACTGGAGATCGGGAACCTATGTAAGCGTGATCTGGTTGCTGAGAATCTGAACCTACATCACAAGAAGATGTAGCGCAGATTTTGCGTCAGTACTTGAAAGGTACTGAGCATACAAGATAGAGTAAAGCTAGAAATAAACATGTAACTGAACAAGCAATAAAGCAAGAGTATAATCTGAATATGATATAGATACTGAATACTGAGCTAATTAAATGCAATGACCAAATTTAGACATGCTGATGTTGAATACTGATTATACTGAAAATGTGGTCAATGCAATAAAGTCTGACTGAACTGTGGGAGCTACTAATAACCAATAATAAAACCACATGAGCTAATTATGGAGTCCGATTTATACGCCCCATAGAGAAGAACTAATACACCCGGCAAAAAGGTGTAGAGGCATGCTGGCGTGATCACTAAAATGATACCCACAGAGGGGACTTACAACCTACGTGGCTCGTAGTTCTGGGACTATATGGGTGACTGACCCTAGTCCAACTCAGTATTATGCTACTCCCAATAGATTAAATGATTAACACATCATGACTGAATTTATGTAATATACTGGGTAGCTTAAAACTGACATACAAATTGAGAATGCACATTAATATACTGATAATGACAATTCAAGACTAAGGCATGTAAAGCTAAAATACTGAAATATCTGACCTAGCATGTGTAATTCAAGAACTAAAGAAATACATAGGTAGGGTTCTGAAATTCATGCAATAAACGAAGAAATAACATGATAATCTAATTTGGACACATAATTCCTTTTGTGCTGGGAGTTATGACCATTTGAAGTTGACCCAATAAGCAATTTCCCCTTAACTAGCTGCTTACCTTCACCAACGGTCAGACCTACGGACGGTAGGTCCAACCACGGACCGTACTGGTCGACCGTGGGTAGGATCAAAGACTTTTAAGACTTGGGCGTTAACCACGGAATCCCACCTACGGTCCGTGGTTCCACCTACAGTCTGTGGGTGTTTCCGTTGGTACTAGCACCAGATTTTTTGAAAACTAGGATTTTCGTTGTTTTGAGATCCGAGGTATTACATTATCTTCCCCTTGGGAACATTCATCCTTGAATGAAGTCTAAACTAGCTGAGTATGAAGGGAAGAAGCTGACATCCCTACCACTAAGTACTTGAAACTGATTTCTGACTGAACTGAGTTCTAAGAACATGCAAATACGTTGAAAATGCAAGACTGACTGAAGGAAGAAGATACTAAGACTGATTTTTCGCATGAATGATTGAAAAACTAAAGAGGAACTATTACCTCAAGCTGGAATGGAATCGGAAGGAAAGAGGTGAGGATACTTGGACTTCATAGCTGCTTCTACTTCCCAAGTAGCTCCCTCTACAGACTGGCTCCTCCACAAAACCTTGACTGAAGCGACTTCTTTGCTTCTCAACCTTCTAACCTGACGATCGATAATCTCAACTGGCACATCCTCATACGAGAGACTATCTTTCACGACCACACTCTCTAATGGCACTATGGATGATGGATTACCCACACAGTTCTTCAAAAGTGAAATGTGAAAAACCGGATGCACTGCTGCTAATTGTGTTGGCAATTCTAACTCATAAGCCACTTTACCAATCCTTTTCAGAATCTTGTAAGGGTCTACATATCTAGGACTGAGCTTCTCCCTCTTGCCAAATCTCATCACCCCTTTCATAGGTGACACTTTCAAGAAAATCCACTCATCAACTTGGAACTCTAATTCCCTTTTTCTCACATCTACATAAGACATCTGGCGACTCTGGGCAGTCTTAAGTCTATCTCTAATGAGTTGCACTATCTCCATAGCATCATAGACTGAATCTGGTCCTATCAAAACTGCTTCACCTACTTTAAATCAACCAACTGGAGAACTACATCTATGCCCATACAATGCCTCATAAGGGGCCATCTGAATGCTAGAATGGTAACTATTATTGCAGGCGAACTCAATAAGAGGAAGGTGATCATCTCAACTTCCCTTGAAATCGATCACACAAGCTCTCAACATGTCCTCTAAGGTCTGAATGGTACGCTCTGCCTGGCTATCCGTCTGTGGAAATGATGTGCTAAGGTTAAACTGAGTACCAAGACCCTTCTGTAATGACTTCCAGAAATGAGAGGTAAACTGAGGACCTCTATCTGAGATGATAGACAAAGGAACCCCATGCAACCTCACAATCTCTTTAATGTAAAGCTTGACGTAATCCTCTGCCGAATTTGTAGTCTTGACAACCAAAAAGCGAGAAGACTTAGTCATTCTGTCAACTATCACCCAAATGGAGTTATGATGTCTGCGAGTACAAGGTAACCCTGTAATGAAATCCATGTTGATCACTTCCCACTTCCAAGTAGGAATGTCAATCTCTTGAGTCATACACCCTAGTTTCTAATGTTCTACCTTTCCTTGTTGGCAGTTGGGGCACTTACTCACAAAGTCTACTATATCCCTCTTCAAGCAATTCCACCAAAAGACCTCCCGCAGATCGCGGTTCATCTTAGTGGCGCCTAGATGAATATACTATCTGGAATTGTGGGCTTCTACGAGAATACGTTGTCTCACTTCACCCATATCAGGAACATACAATCTACCCTGATAGCGAAGTACACTAACTCCCTCTTAGGAGAAAACCTCAACTCTCTGTTGGTGGACTGCACCCTTGAGTTGAAGGAAGATTAGATCACTGTCTTGCTTTTCCTTAACCTCCGCTACCAATGAAGATTCTGACCTATTCTGAACTGTTACACCACTATCTGATATGCTCATAAGGCGAACTCCCAAGCGAGAAAGCATGTGAACATCCTTCACTAGCTCTTCTCTTTCATCCTCAACATGTGCTACACTACCCATAGGTAGTCTTCTAAGATCATCTGCTACTACATTCGCCTTACCAGGATAGTAATGCACACTCATATCATAATCCTTAAGGAACTCAAGCCATCTCCTCTGGCGAAGAGTCAACTCTTTCTGGGTGAACACATATTGAAGGCTCTTATGGTCAGTGAAAATATCTACGTGAACATCATACAAGTAATGTCTCCAAATCTTAAGTGCAAACACCACTGCTGTAAGCTCGAGGTCATGAGTCATATAGTTCTTCTCATGCACCTTAAGCTATCCAGAAGCATATGTTATAACCTTATCTCGATGCATCAACATAAAACCTAGGTCGGCTATGGATGCATCGCAATATATAACATAACCGTCTGAACCCTCTGGTAGAGTCAAAACAGGAGTTGTAGTGAACCTGGTTTTCAGTTCTGCAAAGCTTTTCTCACAATCATCTGACCACTAGAACTTGACCTTTTTCTGGCTCAACCTAGTAAATGGAGAGGCTATGGATAAAAATCCTTCCACAAACCTTCTGTAATAACCCATCAACCCCATGAAACTTATGATATATGTAGGAGAGGTAGGTCTGGGACATTGTTTCACTGCTTCTATTTTCTGAGAATCCACTCGGATCCCTTTGTTGGATACTATATGCCTAAGGAAAGCAACAAATTGTAATCAAAACTTGCACTTGTTAGATTTTGCAAATAACTGGCGATCTTTGGGAGTTTGCAAAACAACGCTCAAATGACTCGCATGTTCTTCCTCATTCCTAGAGTAAATGAGGATATCATCAATAAAGACGATAACGTACAAGTCCAAGTATTGCTTGAACACTCTGTTCATCAAATCCATGTAAACTGCATGAGCATTGGTTAGTCCAAATGACATAACTACAAATTCGTAATGACCATATCGAGTTTTAAAGGCTGTCTTCGGAGTGTCAATATCTATGACTCTAAGTTGATGATAACCTGATCTGAGGTCTATCTTTACGAAATGACTAGCACCCTGAAGTTGGTCGAACAAGTCATCAATCCTTGGGATGGGATATTTATTCCTGATTGTGACTTTGTTCAACTGCCTTTAGTCAATGCACAATTTGAGAGAACCATATTTCTTCTACACAAACAACACTGGTGCACCCCATGGCAAAATATTAGGTCTGATGAACCCCTTATCTAGAAGATCTTTCAACTGCTCTTTCAATTCCTTAAGCTCTGCTGGAGTCATTCTGTAATGAGGAATAGAAATAGGTTGGGTATCTAGAAGGAGATCTATTCCAAAGTTGATTTCCCTTTCAGTAGGAACTCCGGGAAGATCTTCTGAAAACACTTCTGAAAACTCAGTATCATAGGAACTGACTCAAGAGTTGGGGTTTCGGAGTTAGAATCCATGACCCGAACTAGATGATAGAGATACCTCTTAGAAATTATTTTTCTGGCCTTAAGGTAAGAAATCAATCGACCCATAGGCGCCAAACTACTACCCTTCCATTCTAAGATTGGTTCATCTGGAAACTGAAAACGAACAACCCTAGTTCTACAATTGATTGAGGCATAATAGGAATGTAACCAATCCATGCCTAGAATGACAATGAAGCTTACAATTTCTAACTTTACAAGATCTGCTGAGGTGACTTTCTGGGGGACTATGACAGGGCAATTTCTGTATACCCGTCTATCTATAATTGGGTCACCGACTGGAGTAGAGACTGAGAAGGTTCTAAAAGAGTTTCTGGACTGACACCTAAGATTACTGCTATATAAGGAGTCACAAAAGATAAAGTAACCCCTGAATCTTTCCACTGAGTGTACCATGTGTGAGCCACATCCTTCAGCTGGTAGGATGCCAACTCAACCCTACCATTACTAGTCACTTGCATCACTCTAAATATTTTCTTAACCTCATCAATGAACTTCTGTGGGTCCTCGACAACTTATGACCTTAAGAACTCTGGCGGATTCATCCTAACAAAATCTCAAACTCTAGTTGCCACTGATCCATCATTTCTATTAGTAGGAACTGGAACCTGCTGATTGTTCTGGTTAGCCACACTCTGAGCCAACATCTGAATGGTATTCCTGAACTCTGCATTCGAGACTTCTTGATCAGGGGCTGGAGGAGCTGCATTTGCGTTCTTGGCATTCACATTCCTGGCGTTAGCTCTACGAGGAGGCATGATCACTGAAATGTAAAACGTCGAGTTAGAACGAAATTAGATCATACCTTATGCACGATAAGAGTAACAAGAAAATGAAGATTTTTCCTAAGACACTTTGTAGCCTCCCTCTCATTAGATATGGTGCGCACTATACATACATGAAAAGGACTCTACCTAGTGCGGCTTTTCAGACATCCTAGGACACTTAAATCTATTGCTCTGATACTTAGTTTGTCACCCCCCGAACTACCCCCGAGACGCAAACACGAGACCTAGGACCACAAGTGATCCCAAACTAACCCTGTTGGCATGATCACGAGCATACTAAAGATAATAAACTGATGCGGAAGATAAATCATAAATAAAATGAAAAGATGGGGAAAGTACCCATATACTATAACTGAGATGAATGAAAATTGATGAGTTTAATAACAAGGAAAATATTAACTCATAACCAAGTTGAAATCTAACTATGTCTGAAAATAGCCTCTAAACTGACTAGAAATGTTGGGACATGCCCAACTAAGTCTAGCAAAAACTGAAACTAAAAGACTAAAAATACTGAAAAGAAACTCATGACTATTGTCCTCGGAGAATGAAGACTCACCACTGATTCTGCTGACTGAAGATCGGGAACCGATCTAAGCGAGATCTAGATGCTGAGAACATGAACTTACATCACGAGGAGATGTAGCGCACGTATGCGTCAGTACATGAAAGGTATTTAGCATACAGGATAGAGTAAAGTTGAAATAGCATATAACTGAACAAAGCAATGAAATAATCTGAACATGATATTGATGCTTAAATACTGAACATGACTAATCTGAATGTAATGACCAAGTTATAACATGCTGAGACTGACTACAAAAACATGGTCAATGCAATGGAGTCTGACTGAACTGTGGGAGCTACTAATAACCGATAATAAAACCACAGGAGCTAAATGTGGAGTTTGATGTATACGCCCCTTCGAGAGGACCCAATATGCCCTGCCAGAGGTATAAAGGCATGCTAGCGTGATCACTAAAATGATGCCCACGGAGGGGACTTAAAACCTACGTGGCTAGTAGTTCTGGGACTATTTGGGTACGCTGAACCCTAGTCCAACTCAGTATTATGCTACTCCCAATGGATTGAGTAATTAACACATTATGACTGAATTTCTGTAAGATACTAGATAACTCAAACTGAACATGCAAACTGAGAATGCAACAATTAAACTGATATTGATACATTAATAATTGAGGCATGTATAACTGAATAACTGAAATATCTGACCTAGCATGTGTAATTCAAGAACTAAAGAAATACATAGCTAGGGTTCTGGAATTCATGCAATAAACTGAATATTAACATACTAATCTGATTTGGATCATTCTAAAAGCTAAGAACCCAACAATTCTAACTTTCAAGAAACCCTAGGTCTAGTCATAATAAGGGAATCAAGAAACTGACTGAAAACTAGGGGCCTAATGGGTGAAAGGAACCCAATAGTGAAATCCCACATACCTTGTGATGAATTTTACGGAGAAATCCTTTGATTTTTGGGCTGGAACTGAAGAAAACTTGTTGCGTTCTTGAACTAGGGTTCTTGACTTCTCTTCTCCTCTTACGCTCTAATTTTCTAAGTTTTGATTAATGATTTGAGTTAGGTAAGTTCTAGTTATGTTTCTAGGCTTAAACTGACTAAACCCTTATAATTTAGGGTCTAAACGACATATCTTAGTGGTTAAATGAAATAGGAAATGACCAAAAGACCCTTGACTTAACTGCTGTCGGAGAGACCGACGAACGGGACCTACGGGCCGTAGATTGGGGTCATAGGGCAAGTCTACCCGACAAGGCTTCACTTAAACAAGCATAACGTTTTACTCGGAGGTCAGATTTTAGCAAACTAGGTGGCGTTGGAAAGAGGATTCAATTATCTATCATATCTTAGGTCATGGGACACATAATTACTTTTGTTCTGGGAGTGATGCCCATTTGAAGTTGACCCAATCAACAATTTCCCCCTAACTGGCTGCTAACTTTCACCAACGGTCCCTAGGTCTAACCACAGACCGTACTGGTCGACCGTGGGTGGGATCAGAGACTATTAAGACTTGGGCCTTAACCACGGAACCCCACCTACGGTCCGTGGGTGGTTCCGTTGGTACTAGCATGAGATTTTCTAAAAACTAGGATTTTCTTTATTTTGAGATCTGAGGTGTTACAATGTCATTATCTATGACTTAGAGCTGATGATAGCCCGATCTGAGGTCTATCTTTAAGAAATAACTAGCACCCTGAAGTTGGTCAAACAAGTCATCAATCATGGGGATGGGGTACATATTCTTGATTGTGACTTTGTTCAACTGCCTATAGTCAATGCACATCCTGAGAGAACCATCTTTCTTTTTCACAAACCACATTGGTGCACCCCATGGAGAAATACTAGGTCTGATGAAGCCCTTATCTAGAAGGTTTTTCAATTGCTCTTTCAATTTCTTAAGCTCAGCTGGAGCCATTCTATAAGGAAATAGGTTGGGTATCTGGAAGGAGATCAATTCCAAAGTCGATTTCCTTTCGGGAAGAACTCTAGGAAGATTTTCTAGAAACACTTTTGGGAACTGATTAACCACTGGAACTGACTCAAGAGTTGGGGTTTCGGAGCTTGAATCCTTAATCAGAACTAGATAATAGATATAAACCTTAGAAATTATCTTTCTGGACTTAAGGTAAGAAATGAATCGACCCATAGGCGCTAAGCTACTACCCTTCCATTCTAAGATTGGTTAATCTGGAAACTGAAAACGAACAATCCTAGTTCCACAATCGACTGAGGCATAACAGGAATGCAACCAATCGATGCATAGAATGACATCGAAGTTTACCATTTCTAACTCTACAAGATCTGCTGAGATGACTTATAGCCCGATCTGAGGTCTATCTTTAAGAAATAACTAGCACCCTGAAGTTGGTCAAACAAGTCATCAATCATGGGGATGGGGTACATATTCTTGATTGTGACTTTGTTCAACTGCCTATAGTC
>NW_006239423.1:108221-108360 GCF_000226075.1 Solanum tuberosum | reverse complement strand
CACCCCATGGCGAAATACTAGGTCTGATGAAGCCCTTATCTAGAAGGTTTTTCAATTGCTCTTTCAATTTCTTAAGCTCAGCTGGAGCCATTCTATAAGGAAATAGGTTGGGTATCTGGAAGGAGATCAATTCCAAAGT
>NW_006239423.1:102219-108015 GCF_000226075.1 Solanum tuberosum | reverse complement strand
TAAGGTAAGAAATGAATCAACCCATAGGCGCTAAGCTACTACCCTTCCATTCTAAGATTGGTTAATCTGGAAACTGAAAACGAACAATCCTAGTTCCACAATCGACTGAGGCATAACAGGAATGCAACCAATCGATGCATAGAATGACATCGAAGTTTACCATTTCTAACTCTACAAGATCTGCTGAGGTGACTTTCTGGGAGACTGTGACAGGGCAATTTATATATACCTGTCTAGCTATAACTGGGTCACCGACTGGAGTAGAGACTGAGAAAGGCTCTGAGAAAATCTTTCTGATCCTTGCGAGCCTGAAGAGCATAAAGACTATTTTGGCATTGTCCACCACCTATACCAGATGAGTTACCCTGTTGAGTTGGGTGACTTGTTGGCACTGCTGAAGTTGTGGACTGAGCTCTACCATTGCCTCCTTGACCCTGTCTAGCAGGACAATCTCTCAATCTGTGACCAGACTGACCACACCCAAAGCATCCTTCCTTTCCTGCAAGGTACTCGCCCGGATGGTTCTTATCACACTTAGGGCAAGTTGGGTAGGTTTTGGTACCTGAAACACTTCCCTGAGACTTAGAGCCTGATGCCCTACCGTTCTGATCTTGTCTGGACTTGAAGGATGAAACACTAGCTGATTAAAGGGCTGAGGCTGAAAATTTCTGCTACCCTTGCGAACGATTTCTTCCACCCGATTTCTGTTGAAAATAATCATAATTTCCTGTCTTAGCCTTCTTTCTCTCCTTGGCATGTTCCCTAAGCTTATCACCCTCAACCTGTTCCCTAAGCTTATCACCCTCAACCTGCTGAGCGTGAATCATGAGCCTAGATATTCTCATATCTCCTAGCAACATGGCATTACTACACTCTGTTTTCACCAAGTTTGACACTCCATATAGAAACTTATTCATCTGAGCCCTGGAATCAACAACCACGTGAGGAGCATACCTGGAGAGTTGGGTGAACTTGAGTCCATACTCTTGGACTGTCATGTTACCTTGCCTCAATTTCATAAACTCCTGAGCTTTTGCCTCCTTTAGCTCTCTTGGGAAAAACCTGTCCAGAAAGGTCTCACTAAATCAATCCCAAGTGATAGGAGCTGTATCTATACCCCTGTTCTCTTTCCACTGAGTATACCAGATATGACCCACATTCTTAAGTTGGTAAGATGCAAACTCAACCTAATCATTCCCAGTTACCTGCATCACTTCAAAGATCTTCTTGACCTCATTAATGAAGTTTTGGGGATCCTCACCAATCTGCGATCCTAAGAACTCTGGTGGATTCATCCTAACAAACTCGTGCACTCTAGCTGCAGCTGACCCAACATTAGCATTTGCCGAAACTGGAGCCCGCTGATTGTTCTGGTTGGCTACACTCTGAGCCAACATCTAAATGGCGTTCCAGAACTCTGCATTCGAAACTTCTTGATCTGGGACAGGAGGAGCTGCGTTTGCGTTCCTGGCATTCATATTCCTGGTGTTAGCTCTACGAGGAGACATGATATGAAACATAGAACGTCGAGTTAGAACGAAAAATTAGATCATACCTTACACACGATAACAGTAACAAGAAAATGAAGATTTTTCCTAAAACACCTTTTAGCCTCCCTCTCATTAGATGTGGTGCACTTCACACCCATGAAAATGACTCTACTTAGTCCGGCTTTTTAGACATCCTAGCACTTTTAAACCTAGTGCTCGAATAACAAGTTTGTCACGCCCTGAGCTACCCTCGAGATGTAGACACGGGACCTAGGATCACAAGTGACCCCAAGCTAACCCTGCTGGCATAATCATGAGAATATTAAAGATAAACTGAGAAATAAAACTGATGCAGAAGGTAATCATAAATAAATCTGAAATGATGGGGAAATACCCATATACTAAAACTGAATATCTAATCTGAGAGTTTAATACAAAAGAAGCATCAAACTTAAATACTAAGCTAAATCTAACTATGTCTGAAAATAGACTCTAATTGACTAGAAGTGCTGGGACATGCCCCAGCTAAGTCTAGTAAAACTGAAACTAAATGACTAAAATAATGAAAGATAACATGACTATTGTCCTCGAAGAATGAGGACTCACCACTGATGCAACTGAACTGGAGTTCGGGAACCGATCTAAGCGTGATCTGAATGCTGAGAATCTGAACCTACATCACAAGAAGATGTAGCGCAGAGTATGCGTCAGTACTTGAAAGGTACTGAGCATGCAGGATAAAGTAAAGCTGAAAATAAACATGTAACTGAACAAGCAATAAAGCAAGAGTATAATCTGAACATGATATACATACTGAATACTGAGCTAAGTGAATGCAATGAACAAATTTAGACATGTTGATGTTGAATACTGATTATACTGAAATGTGGTCAATGCAATAAAGTCTGACTGAACTGTGGGAGCTACTAATAACTGATAATAAAACCCTGTGGGAGCTACTAATAACCGACATAAAACCACATGAGCTAAATGTGGAGTTCGATGTATACGCCCCATCGAGAGGACCCAATATACCCTGCTAGAGGTATAGAGGCATGCTGGCGTGATCACTAAATTGATGTTGCCCACAGAGGGGACTTACACCTCCGTGGCTCGTAGTTCTGGGACTATATGGGTACGCTGAAACCCTAGTTCAACTCGGCATTATGGTACTCCCAATAGATTAAATGATTAACACATTATGACTGAATTTTTGTAATATACTGGATAGCTCAAAACTGACATACAAACTAAGAATGCCCATTAATATACTGATAATGACACATTTAATACTGAGGCATGTAAAGCTGAAATACTGAAATATCTGACCTAGCATGTGTAATTCAAGAACTAAAGAAATACATAGCTAGGGTTCTGAAATTCATGCAATAAACAAAGAAATAACATGATAATCTGATTTGGAACATTTAAATAACTAATTGATGATAATATGCTCTAGTTCTAGAAACCCTAGGTCTAGTTGATAATAGGGAATAAAGAATTTGACTGAAATCTAGGGACCTAATGGGAAAAAGGAACCCACTAGTGAAATCCCACATACCTGGTGACGAATTCCACGGAGAAATCTTTCAATTTCGATGCTAGGACTGATGGAATCTTGTTGCGTTCTTGAACTAGGATTCTTGACTTCTTTCTCCTCTTAGCGTTCTAATTTTTCTAAGTTTTGATATTATCTGACTTAGGTAAGTTCTAGTTATGTTTATAGGCTAAAACTGACCAAAACCACGTAGTTTAGGGGTCCAACAAAATAGGAAAAGATCAAAAGACCCCTGACTTAAATTGCAGACGGGGCTGACCACGGCCACTTTCACGCAACGTGAAAGGGACCACAGACGATAAAGTGGGTCGTGGTCTTCACTTGGTGACTAATGAGCTGAGGATCTGTCTCACGAGCCTTACCACGGCCCGTGTAAGGGACCACGGACCGTGAAGGTCCTCGTGGTCCTCACTTGGGCTGAGGTCTGGTGACTCAGGATTTAAGGGGCTACTGGTTAGGTTTCATGGATGCCATCGTGAAGGTCCCTGTGGTCCTTACTTGGGAGAGGGGTGTCTGAGGGCTAGGTTAAGGAGGCTACTGCCTAGACGTCACGGACTCCACCACGGCCCTTCGTCAAGGCCACGGACCGTGAAGGTGCCCGTTGGCTCACGTCTGGACCTGGTGAGTTCAAAGTCATGACCACGGGAAGGTCAACGGATCGTGGAACCTATCACGGTCCGTGAACCCTGCAGTGGTTCACTGCTTCAGTTAGTTTTCTGCAAAAAATTTCTGGGTTAGGTTTTCAAGGTGTTACAACACCGAATGGTTAGGTGATACACCTAATGGGTGCCATCACCGTCTAATTATTCAACACTTTCACATCCAACTCCAACCTACACATTCAACACACATTATTGAAAATGAAATAAAGTAAACCTTCAGTTGCCTTCCCAAGAAGCGTCTTAGTTTAAGTTGTTGCATGGTGTGGACATTCATTTCAAGAGTCATCCAATTAGATCACTTTCAATAATAGCCACTTCTGGACGTTCCCTAAAATTCAACTTTAGAAGTTGCCCATTCACTTTGAACTTTGAACTATCCTTATTTTCCACTTATATAGCCCCATTAGGATATGCATGAACCACTAAAAATGGCCCGGACCATTTAGAATTAAACTTGCCCGAAAACAAATGCAAACCCAAGTAATAGAGCAAAACCAAATCACCAGCTCTAAATTATCGTTTCAAGATTTTGGCATGATGCAATATTTTCATCCTCTCTTTGTATAGAGCTGAGATTTCATAGGCCTTAAAGCAAAACTCCTCCATTTCATACAATTGATTCACCCGCTCTTTCGAAGCCTCATCTCAATTCGAATTCAAACTTTCAAAGCCCACAACGCTCTATTCTCCAACTCTATGGAGAAGTGACAAGCTTTCACAAACCCAAGTTGATAACGTGACATACCAATAGGAGTCTTGAATGTGGTCTTATAATCCCATAGAGCATCATTCAATTTCTGTGACCAATCTATCTTATTTGTCTTCACTGTTTAGATAAAATTGATCTCCCTATTGGATACCTCAACTTGACCACTTGTTTTCAGGTGATAGCGAGAGGAAACTTTGTGTTTGACTCTATATTTACTTAACAATTTCTCTGTCACCCCCCGAGCCCACACCCTGGGTGGGACTGGCACTCGAGAACCATTACTAGCCCCAAGCGAACCCTTGGCCTGGCTTCCTTACTCAACATATGACTTTACTCAAGATAAATACTTTTAAAACAAGTAAAATGAACTTCTCAAAATGTAACTTAGAATGTATTATAATAACATTCACTGCCAAAGTGGCAACTCAAGTCTTAACATAAGAAATAACAATGTAAAGACATCTAAACTGCTAACTATATGACTGTCTATGAAGCCTCTAAAGCAAAGAGGGATGTCGGGACAAGACCCCTAATCATCCTAACAATGAAATAATGAAAGCAAAGTAAAAGGAGGCCTCCGGAATGCAAGGAGGCTCACCAACTGACTCTGAGTGCTCAACTGGATCAACGAGATGCTGGGTGATGATCCTGGTTACGAGCGTCTGCATCATAATAAGATGTAGGTCAACAGGCATCAGTACATTGAATGTACGAGTATGCGAGTTTGAATGCTTAACATAACTTAAGCTTGAAAAGAATCTGAAAGAAACACTAACCTTGGCTTTACTCAACTCCTGGATAACTTAAATCAATATAAAGCAATAAAACACATGTGATTTATAGAAAGCTTTTAAAACAGTAGAAAACAACTTAGTTCGTTAAAGAAAATGCAATAACAAACTCAACTTTACTCATATAATAAAGTAATATAGTTTTAGTGGGAGTTTCTCTAACCGACAACCACCACTATGAGCCTAACTTGCGATACAGCGTCTAGCCCACGCTGCCAGAACTGTCATATACTTTGCCGTCATATAGAATGCTTAACTAAGTGGATCCACTAGTCTATGCTCAAAGTATCTTAAGGAGTCATCTAAAAAGTATGATCCTTTACAACCCATGATGGCTACATGGTTTATGGAGACTTGAGTTAATATGAACTCGCATCCCCATATCGGTGCTCAATACTACTCCCAAAATATACTTAGCTTATATGATTTAAAAATCAAAACTTCTTTCTTTGGTTTGAGATAATTACTCAAAACTTTAGCTTAAAAGCTCTCTTGGAAATTGGTGTTTTCATTTCTTGTTCAAATGTGAAAACATTTTAAACTCTTGGGGGAATACTTAGTTCCCTTATAACTTTTGAGAAATGAA
>NW_006239423.1:96985-102141 GCF_000226075.1 Solanum tuberosum | reverse complement strand
GCTTTATAAACTTCTCTTGACTTGCTTCTTAACTTCTAGACTTGACTCTTAACTTCTCTTAACTTGACTCTTAACTTTCCTTGAATTGAATTATGGATTCAAGGATTGTGATTTGTGATAGGAAAGATCTCATGATGTTTTGGAATGATTTTAGATAGCTAAACATGAGAAAAGATAAAAAAAAATCACTGTCTGAGGATGGGTCCATAATGCAGAGAGGTATTTAAATTTCGGTTGCGAAAATACTTTTTGAGGTAGAACGTTCCATGACTGCTCTGCGACGCGAAAGCATTTTTCCCAAATCTGGGGAGCAGGTTCGCGACACGGAGCCAGTGCCCAGATTTTCCCGACTAAATTTCTTCTTCATTTTTCAGCCCCAATTCGCCCAAACTCGGTTTATTTTCCCAAATTCTTTTTAGACATAGATACCCAGAAAATGTACCTAAGAACCTAACTTTAACCAACTCAATAATTTGACGTAATGATCTCAGAAACTTCTCAATTTCAGCCCAACTCAAGAACAATATCAAATTCAAGAATACATATCAAGCACATCAACTTTCAAACTCTTTTAGGACGAATTCACGCTGAAATAAACATGTTTGGCACGTGGGTGAATGAACCCAACGTAATGAAAGCCTCACATACCACCTTAGGGATCAACCCTTCTCGAAATCCACAAGCTAAACCTTCAAGAACGACGAACTTTGCTCTTTCTCCTCTTGCGTGTTTTCTCCAAAAACCCTAGCGTAAATTTTAAATTGTCTCAACTGAACTAATTCAGTTTAGAACCCAATTTAATTGCTAAAAACGAATTAACTTAATTGGGTGGTGAAAAGACCATAATTCCCTTCTCAAATCCGGATTGGACTTTCCTTATTTGAACAACCCAACTTCTAATGGGCATAACTCACTTATACGAACTCGGAATCGTGCAAACTCGGTGGCGTTGGAAATATTATTCCAAGATATTTCCTACGATATCTGGAAATACACCTAAGTCATCTTGGGCTAGGAGTTATGGTCATTTGAAGTTGACCAAAAACTCAAACTTAACTTAACTTAGCCAATTTTCCAGATTTTTATTATTTCCAAAAATCACTCTTTCTAATTCTAGCTCTTTCTAGTTCTTTCAATTTGTGAGATGTTACAATATCTCCCACTTGGGAACATTCGTCCTCAAATGAAATTACTCGTAGTAGGTTAAGGGTGTAACATTAACAATCAGCTGAAACACCCAACAAGCAATGACATTACAACATGCTAATATTATAAATAGAATCCAAGAAAAAGATTAGTACCTTAATTTGGAACTTCTCCAGATTCGAAGAGATGTGGATATCTCTTCTTCATATCTTCCTCAGCTTCCAAGTAGCTTCCTCAACAAACTGGTTCCTCCAAAGAACTTTGACTGATGCTACCTCTTTTGTTCTCAACTTGTGAACTTGGCGATCTAGAATCTGAACCGGAATCTCTTCATAAGATAAGCTATCCTTGATCCCAATATCTTCAGTTGGTATAATCAATGAAGGATCGCCCATGCACTTCTTCAACATGGAGATGTGAAAAATCGGATGAATCGCTGCTAACTCTTGTGGTAGCTCTAACTAATAGGCTACTTTGCCAATCATCTTGGCTATTCGATAAGGTCCAATATACCAGGGGCTAAGTTTCCCCTTCTTACCAAATCTCATAATGCCCTTCATGGGTGAAACCTTTCAAGTAAACTCACTCATCTACTTCAAACTCTAACTCCCTTTTCCTAACATCAGTGTAGGATCTGACGACTCTGCGCTGTTCTCAATCTCTCTTGCATAACTATAACCTTCTCCATAGCTTGATGAACTAAGTGTGGTCCTCTTAACCCAGCTTCACCAACTTCAAACCATCCAATAGGAGATCTGCATCTTCTCCCATAAAGAGCTTCATAAGGAGCTATCTGGATGCTAAAATGGTAACTATTGTTGTAAGTAACTCAATGAGAGGTAGGTGATCATCCCAATTACCCTTGAAATCAATCACACAATCCACCTTGATACCTCAAAACATTATCTCCCCCTTGTTCATAAGCCATCACTTTTTCCTTATGAACACTTCCCTTTAATTCAAGCAATAAAGGATTTTGGTCTTGCTTATCTTTCACTTCTGACACTAATGATGTTTCAGACCCATTCATCACCACTACTCTTCCTTCTATGGAATCCATTAGTCGAACTCCTAGCCTTGCAAGTCTATGCACCTTTTTTTGCTAACTCTTTCTTATCTTCCTCAAAATGGGAGGTACTACCCATAGATAATCTACTCAAGGCATCAACAACCACATTAGCCTTACCTGGGTGATAAAGAATACTCATGTCATACTGTTTGCGTAACTCTAACCACCTTCTCTATCTGAGATTAAGCTATTTCTGACTAAAAACATATTGAAGACTCTTGTGATTGGTGAACATATCCACATGCACACCATAAAGATAATGATGCCATATTATCAAAGCAAATACTACAGCAGCCAATTCTAGATCATGGGTTGGGTAATCCTTCTCATGAACTTTAAACTATCTGGAGGCATAAGCTATAACTTTGCCATTCTATATTAACACACAACCCAAACCAACCCTTGACGCATCACAATAGACAACAAAGCCTTGCGTACCTTCTGGTAAGGTCAACACTGGGGCAGTAGTCAATCTCTTTTTCAATTCCTAAAAATTTTTCTCACAAGCTTCAGACCATTGAAACTTCACTGTTTTCTGGGTCAACTTGGTCAAAGGAGATAAAATAGATGAAAATCCCTCGATAAACCTTATATAATATTAAGCCAACCCAAAGAAACTCCTAATATCAATTGGAGATATGGGTCTAGGCCAATTCTGCACTGCCTCTATCTTCTGAGTATCAACTTTAATTCCATCACCGGAAACTATGTGGCCCAAGAATGCCACAGACTCAAGCCAAAACTCCCATTTAGAGAACTTAGTATACAACTCTGTATCTCTCAAAGTCTAAAGAACTATTCTGAGATGGCTAGCATGATCTTCCTTATTCCTCGAATAAAATAGAATGTCATCAATGAAGACGATAATAAACATATCTAAACAAGGTTTGGAAACTCTATTCATAAGGTCCATAAATGTTGCAGGCACATTGATCAAACCAAAGAACATGACCAGAAACTCATAATGACCATAACGGGTCCTGAATGCTGTCTTGGGAATATCATAATCCCTTACTTTCAACTGATGGTAGCCAGATCTGAGGTCAATCTTAGAAAAACAAGAAGCACCCTGAAGCTGATCGAAAAGATCATCAATTCTCGGAAGAGAATACTTTTTCTTGATGGTAACCTTGTTCAACCAATGGTAATATATACACATCCTAAGGGAACCATCTTTCTTTCTCACAAATGGGACCGGAGCTCCCCATGGTGAGATACTTGGTCGAATGAAACCTTTCTCTAAAAGATCTTACAACTGCTCTTTTAACTCTGCTGGTGCCATTCTATATGGAGAAATAGATATGGGACGAGTATATGGAAGAATGTCTATACCGAAGTCTATCTCTCTCTCCGGAGGGACTCCAGGTAAATCATCTGGAAAAACTTCTAGAAACTCTCTTACTACTGAAACTAACTGAATAGGAGGTATCTCAACACTAGAGTCAGTAACTCAGACTAAGTGATAGACACACCTTTTGGAAACTAACTTTCTTGCCTTAATTTACGAAATAAAATGACCCTTAGGTACTGCTGAACTGCTCTTCAACTCTATAAATGGTTCATTGGAAACTGGAACTTGACTACTCGAGTTCTACAATCTATTGATGCATAGCAGGCATGAAACCAGTCCATACCTAGAATGACATCAAAATCTACCATGTCTAACTCAACTAAATCAGCCATGGTACTGTTGTGATTGACGGAAATGGAACAATCACGATAGACTCTTTCTGCTAGAATAGACTCACCAACACGGGTAGAAACACTGAAGGGCTCAAGAAGTTGCTTAGGAAGAACATCAAAATTGAAGACTTGGATCATACCAGTGACAACATCTGGCGAATCCTCTTGCTCTCGGCGACTAGTGATAGTGTAACACCCCGTATGCGAAATAGACCAGATTGCAGATTTCTGGTATTACAAGTGGCACTCACGGACACCATCCACGGACCGTAAGAGGACCCACAGTTCTTCCTGCAGGTCCGTGGTTCGTGTCAGCAACCTCCCCCAGAACTCAGCCAGAAATTCGGCAAAGTGTCGACCCACGGCCGGACCTACGGTCCGTAGGTTAGGTCACGGACCGTGGTTCGTGTCCGTGGATCGATGCCCCTAAAGCCCATATTCAGTCATGATTGATGGTTGACCAGCACAGACCTTCATTCGAAGCACGGTCCGTAGGTCTGACCGTAGGTGAGGTTAACAGCCAGTTAGTTAGCTATAAATTATTGATGGGTCAATTTCAGATGGTCATAACTTTTAACACAAAAGGAATTGTGTGTGCCATGACCTATGGTATGATAGATAATTGAATTATTTTTCCAATGCCACCAAGTGTGCTAAAATACGACCTCCGAATAAAAAGTTATGCCCGTTTTAGTGAAGCGCTAACGGGCAGACTCGACCAACGGTTCCAATCGACGGACCGTCGATTGAATGACGGCCCGTCAGTCCCGTTCATCGGTCACTCTGATATTACTTGAACTCAAGGGTGCAGTCCATCAATGTGTTCCTAATGTGGGCGAGTTGAGACAACATATTCTTGTAGAGGCCCATATATTCTATCCATCCAGGTGCCACTAAGATGTACCGCGATCTGCGGGAAGTCTAATGGTGGAATGGTATGAAAAGAGATATAGCAGATTTTGTGGCTAAGTGCCCTAAATGCCAGCAAGTCAAGGTAGAACATCAGAAACTAGGAGGTATGACTCAAGAGATTGACATTCCTACTTGGAAGTGGGAAGTGATCAACATGGACTTCATCACAAGTTTAACTCGTACTCGCAGACATCATGACTCCATTTGGGTGTTTGTTGATAGGGTTATTAAGTCTTCTCACTTTTTGGCGGTCAAGACTACAGATTCGGTGGAGGATTACGCCAAGCTTTACATTAATGAGATTGTGAGGTTGCATGGGGTTCCTTTGTCTATCATCTCAGATAGA
>NW_006239423.1:94974-96862 GCF_000226075.1 Solanum tuberosum | reverse complement strand
GGCGTACCATTTAGACCTTAGAGGACATGTTAAGAGCTTGTGTGATCGACTTCAAGGGTAGTTGGGATGATCACCTTTCTCTTATTGAGTTTGCCTACAACAATAGTTACCATTCCAGCATTCAGATGTCCCCTTATGAGGCATTGTATGGGCGTAGATGTAGATCTCCAGTTGGTTGGTTTGAAGTAGGTGAAGCAGCCTTGATAGGACAAGATTCAATCCTTGATGCTATGGAGAGAGTGCAACTCATTAGAGATAGACTTAAGATTGCCCAGAGTCGCTAGAAGTCTTATGCAGATGTGAGAAGAAGGGAACTAGAGTTCCAAATTGATGACTGGTTTCCTGAAAGTGTCACCCATGAAGGGGTGATGAGATTTGGCAAGAAAGGAAAGCTCAGTCCCAGATATGTAGGCCCTTACCGGATCTTGAAAAGGATTGGTAAAGTGTCTTATGAGTTAGATTTGCCAGCAGACTTAGCAGCAGTGCATCCGATTTTTTCACATTTCTCTTTTGAAGAAGTGGGTGGGTGATCCAGCATCCATAGTGCCATTAGAGACTGTGGCCATAAAATACAGCCTTTCTTATGAGGATGTACCAGTTGAGATTCTCGATCGTCAGGTTAGAAGGTTGAGAAACAAAGCAGTCGCTTCAGTCAAGGTTTTGTGAAGAAGTCAGTCCGTAGAGGGAGCTACTTGGGAAGCAGAAGTAGTCATGAAGTCCAAGTATCCTCACCTCTTTCCTTTTGATTCCACTCCAGCTTGAGGTAATAGTTCCTCAACAATTTTTCAGTCATTCATGCGTAAATTCAGTCTTAGAATCATATTCTTTTACTTTGTATTTGCATTTTCAGCGTATTTGCCTGTTCTTGGAACTCAGTTCAGTCAAAAATTCAGTTCTCAGTGTTTAGTGGTACAGATTGCAGCCCTCTCCCTCCATCTCAGCTAGTTTAGTCTTCATTAGAGGACGAATGGTCCCAAGGGGGAGATAATGTAACACCCCGTATCCGAAAATAAATCAGATTGCAGATTTCTGGTATTACAAGTGGCACTCACGGGCACCATCCATGGACCGTAGGAGGACCCACGGTCCGTCCTGCAGGTCCGTGGTTCGTGTCAACAACCTCCCCCAGAACTCAGCCAGAAATTCGGCCAAGTGTCGACCCACGGCCGAACCTATGGTCCGTAGGTCAGGTCACGGACCATGGTTCGTGTCCGTGGATCAATGCCTTTAAAGCCCAGCTTCAGTCATGATTAACGGTTGACCAGCACAGACCGGCATTCGATGCACGGTCCGTAGGTCTGACCGTAGGTGAGGTTAACAGACAGTTAGCTGTAAATTATTGATGGGTCAATTTCAGATGGTCATAACTTTTAACACAAAAGGAATTGTGTGTCCCATGACTTATGGTATGATATATAATTGAATAATCTTTCCAACGCCACCAAGTTTGCTAAATTCCGACCTTCGAGTAAAACGTTATGCCCGTTTTAGTGAAGCGTTGTCGGGCAGACTCGACCGACGGTTCCAATCGACGGACCATCGATTGAATGACGGCCCTTCAGTCCCTTCCGTCGGTCACTCCGACAGCAATTAATTCAGGGGTCTTTTGGTCTTTTCCTATTTCGTTTAACCCCTAAGATACATCATTTAAACCCTAAATCCTGAGATTTTAATCAGTTTAAAGCCTAGAAACATAACTAGAACTTACCTAAGTCAAATCATTAATCAAACTTAGAAGAATTAGAACGCTAAGAGGAGAAAAGAGGTCAAGAACCCTAGTTCAAGAACGCAGCAAGGTTCCATCAGTTCCAGCCCCGAAATCGAAATACTTCTCCATGGAATTCGTCACCAGGTGTGTGGGATTTCACTAATGGGTTCCTTTCGCCCA
>NW_006239423.1:92868-94670 GCF_000226075.1 Solanum tuberosum | reverse complement strand
TTCTATGTCACATTATCAGTATATTTCAGCATAATAACCCTATTTTGACTTATAAATCTTAAGAAGCTTTTCTTTAAGACAACACTTGAGTTTTAAACTGAGTTTTAAACTGAGTTTTTGAGAAAGTTAAGATGAGTTTTGAGAAAGAGCTTCTAAAACATGATTAGCATGACAATTGAGTAGGTCATCAATGTATGAATACTATGGTGTCTAGATATACCATCAATGTTTATGCAGTATGACCTCCCAAGTCATCAATGATCATAGTATAATATGATGTTGAATTGTTTTCAAAAAAGGAGTTTTCAAGTATGAGTATCTACATGTCAGTATTTTGAGTTATTCAGTATTTCTGTCATAATATATTCAGTTATACATCCCTCAGTTTATGAATGCATCATTATCAGATTAATTGTTGCATTCTCAGTTTGCATGTTCAGTTCGAGCTATCCAGTATTTACAGAAACTCAGTCATAATGTGTTAACCACTTAATCTATTGGGAGTAACATAATACCGAGTTGGCCTAGGGTTTCAGTGTACCCATATAGTCCCAGAACTACGAGCCACGTAGGTGTAAGTCCCCTATGTGGACAACATCAGTTTAGTGATCACCCTAGCATGCCTTTATACCTCTGGCAGGGTATATTGGGTCCTCTCGATGGGGCGTATACATCGGACTCCACATTTAGCTCATGTGGTTTTATGTCGGTTATTAGTAGCTCCCACAGTTCAGTCAGACTCTATTGCATTGACCATATTTCAGTACAGTCAGTATTCAGTCTCAGCATGTTATAAATTTGGTCATTGCATCAGTTAACTCAGTCTTCAGTATTCCTAGTTGGCGCATGTCCCAACACTTCTAGTAAGTTTAGAGGCTTATTTCAGACATAGTTAGATTCAGCTTAGTATTGAGTTAATATATTCTTTTTATTAAACTCATCAGTTTTCATTTATCTCAGTTATAGTATATGGGTATTCCCCATCATTTCAGACTTACTTTATGTTTTAGCTTCCGCATCAGTTTATTATCTTTAGTATGCTCATGATCATGCCAGCAGGGTTAGCTTGGGATCACTTGTGGTCCTAGGTCCCGTATCCGCGTCTCAGAGGTAGTATCGGGGCGTGACAGATAGCATAAAGATGGTTTCCTTCTCCGTCTGCCCTTAGAGTAGCTCATCTAGATGCAACTCTATCTGGTGGAGAAACTGAAGAAGACTGGGCTCCATTGCCCCCATTACCATTACTCTGTCTTCTCTTAGGACACTCTCTCATAAAATGACCGTTCTGGCCACACTTGAAGCAACTAGTGGAGTCATCATGACACACCCCTGAGTGGCTCCTACGACACTTAGCACATGCAGGAGTCTTAGTACCCCCTTGTGCCTTACTACCTTGCGAATGCGCAGGTCTAGCTTTGAAGGTCTGAGAATTCTGACTATCGTACTAACATTTATTCCTTAGTGCAGGTGCACTAGCAGATGATGGAGCAGGTCCTTTCTGCTTATGTAGGAAAGAAGATCGGTTCTGTCAAGACCCAATTTCTCAGGTCCTGATGGCGCCTACTACATGACCCATCAGTAGGCAAGCCAACCCATATCCCGGAACTCGAAGTAATGGGATGTTAGGGTAGAAAACCAACCAATCAACCTAAAATAGTAATAAATATAACAAGAACATGCAATGAACAGGCGGGAGCGACTATACATATCTACACAAAATGAATTCCTCTCAAAACCTGGAAGTCACAAGTACAGAGATGCTAACAAAAGTACAAGTCCTAAAAGTGGACCACAGAAACAAG
>NW_006239423.1:88436-91476 GCF_000226075.1 Solanum tuberosum | reverse complement strand
TACCGCCTGGCTAAGCCTCAGAATTTCAGACTCAGGTCTGCTATATCAGTCTACAAGGAGCTGACCGCCCGTAACGACGTCGGAAAAAGTTCTACTTCCTAACGGCATCTGAAACCTCGCAAGTCTGTGGCAACACTAGTCTTAGCCAAGACCAAGGCCAAACATACTTCAAATCAATATTATCATATACACCACAAGGTATGGATGTTCAATAATATCAAGAGTCATGCTGTCATGATCCAACAATTTCCTGAAATAAGGTCTACGGCAGAAATTATAGAAATTTAGCATGCTCAACACCCGAACCCCTCCATACTCCAGTAAATCAATAAACAATTGCCTAAACATGCTCAATCTCACGAGGGGAAAACCACATTACGAATATGTTGACACCAAAATTATATTTTTTGGAGACGGACCCAAAATTGGATCTAAAACGGGATTGTGGGACCCACAATTGGAATCCCGAAAACGTCCCACATACCTTACTAAACTATTACCACAAAATTTAGCACAAAAATATGCCTAAAACATAGCAAATCAGCCCCAACAATTAAAATCATTAATAAGTCTTGACTTACGACTTGGCAGCCCCTTGATCACCAATTTCTGGAAAAACAAGACCCTTCCAACCCAAACAGATTATACCACGACGATCCTTGCGAAAAACTCTACAAGTCAGCCTCAAGAATGACTTAAAACAAACCTAAGATGATCAAGATCTAACCTTTCAAAGTTCAACAAAAATTCATTCCGAAAATCACTCTAGCAGTAGCTAAATTCACTTCCTTACCTCAAACGAAGCCTCCCCTCGCGTTACTGAGCTCACCTCTAGATTTCCCACGAAATTCTCTTGAAATTAACCTTTTGAATCACCTAATTTGAGCTTAAAATGGAGGAGATATCTATGTTAGAAGATGAGGAAAGAAAATGGACGAAAATTGTACTTAAATCTGGAAATTTCCACATTTCAACACGCTGCCACGTGGCGTCGCGTGGCTCTGCCACGTCACCACCATGTTAGAATTCAACAACTCTACAAACTTAAATTTCGATGTTCCGGACTCGTTCGGAGTCGGAAAAACACAAACCATATATGGAATCTGATTGGAAATGATGTTTCGGACTCAACGGTGCAGTCCAACTTTCCATTGGAGATCGCTTCGATGAAAAGTGGGTCCCACACCCAGTATCGTTTTGAGCCAGATTCCACAACGGGCATCTAAAGCCTCGGGAAGTGAACAAAGGGTCGTTCAAGACCAAAATCGATATTCCGAAGCTAACCTAGCTGTCAGAATTTTCATCTGAACACGTCTTCCAAGAAGGTTGACCAAAGTCAAGTATAGGCCAAATTGCAAGGGCAAAAACGTCAAATGGCCCTAAATTCGTACCGATTGCCTCGATACTCGTGTTTACCATGCTACTAGCCAAATTTGGCCATTCTTGAGCTGATGGAATCGTCAAAATTTTATTCTGAGGTCTTTTACCTGAATTTATGACTGAAGTCAACTTTTCAAGTTATAAAATCTCCAAAGGGAAACGGGCCTAAAACCCAAACGAACGACCAGTCGACCGAACAATCAGTGCCAGCAAGTCATAAATGACTTGGGGTCTCTACAGGAACGCTCTAAACGATGGAATGAATGCTTTAATTTAAAAATGACCTGGAGGGTCATTACAGGTTCGCATTATTCTTTTGCTGCCCGAATTCATTCCCTAATGTCTTACCCCTCTTATTCTCAAACTCTTCTCTATCCTTCAGCTGGTCCTTCTCAACTTGTTGCACATGGATCATCAGCCTTGCTATGCCCATGTAACCTATTAGCATGGTTGCCTTACTTTCCTTACTGGACAGACGAGTCAACCCAACTACGAATAAACTCATCTTGCTCCTCATGTCAACAACCACCTCATTGCTTCTCTTAGCTAACAACGAAAGAATCGCCTCATGAAGGCACTCTCGACCATAGGCTAGCTCAAAATCAGTTATGCATAAGCACGAGTTAGAAAGAGACTTTTATAGAGATACACTCTATCACACGAAATGAGTATGAAAGAAGTGAAGGAATTCCTAAATGTTCCAGCTTCCAAATTACAGATGTGGCGCGCTTCACACCGATAACTAGGACTCTAGAGACATGGATTTATAGACTCCCCAGAACTCTTGAACTCTATGCTTTGATACCAAGTTTGTCACACCCCGAGCCTACACCCTGGGTGGGACTAGCACTCGAGAACCATTGCTAGCCCCAAGCGAACCCTTGTCCTAGCTTACTTACTCAGAGTAAGACTTTACTCAAGATAAATACTTTTAGATCAAGTAAACTGAACTGCTCAAAATATGACTTAGAATGTATTATAATAACATTCACTGCCAAAGTGGCAACTCAAGTCTTAACATAAGAAATAACAATGTAAAGACAACTAAACTACTAACAGTCTGACTGTCTATGAAGCCACTAAAACAAAGAGGAATGCTGGGACAAGACCCCCGATAATCCTAACAATAAAATACTAAAAGCAAAGTAAAAGGAGTCCTACGGAATGCAAGGAGGATCACCAACTGACTCTGAATGCTCAACTGGATCAACGAGGCGCTGGGTGATGATCATGGTTACCTGCATCTGCATCATAATAAGATGCAGGCCAACTGGCATCAGTACATTGAATGTACGAGTATGCGAGTAAGAATGCTAAACATAACTTAAGCTTGAAAAGAATCTGAAAGAAACACTAACCTTGGCTTTACTCAACTCCTGGATAACTTAACTTAATATAAAGCAATAAAACACATGCAATATATAGAAAGCTTTTAAAACAGTAGAAAACAACTTAGTTCTTTAAAGAAAATGCAATAACAAACTCAACTTTACTTATATAATAAAGTAATGTAGTTTCAGTGGGAGTTTCTCTAATCGGAAACCACCACTATGAGCCTAAGTTGTGATACAGCGTCTTGCCCACGCTGCCAGAACTGTCCTATACTTTGCCGTCATATAGAACACTTAACTAAGTGGATCCACTAGTCTATGCGAAAAGG
>NW_006239423.1:79316-88109 GCF_000226075.1 Solanum tuberosum | reverse complement strand
TCTTGGGAATACTTAGTTCCCTTATAACTTTTGGAGAAATGAACTCAATTCTTTACTCTTTGCTTACCTTAAAACTTAAGTCTTAGAACAAAGTTAAAACGTTTGTTAAAGACTTTTGAAAAACTTTAATGAACTTCTCTTGACTTGCTACTTGACTCTTAACTTTCCTTGAATTGAATTATGGATTCAGGTATTGTGATTTGTGATAGGAAAGATCTCATGATGTTTAGGAATGATTTTAGATAGCTAAACATGAGAAAAGATAAAAAAAAATCACTGTCTAAGGATGGGTTCGCGATGCAGAGAGGTATTTAAATTTTGGTCGCAAAAATACTTTTTGAGGCAGAACGGTCCATGACTGCTCCGCGACGTGAAAGCATTTTTCCCAAATCTGGGGAGCAGGTCCGTGACACGGAGCCAGTGCCCAGATTTTCCCGACTAAATTTCTTCTTCATTTTCCACCCCCAATTCGCCCAAACTCGGTTTCTTTTCCCAAATTCTTTTTAGATACAGATACCCAGCAAATGTACCTAAGAACCTAACTTCAACCAACTCAAAAATTTGACATAATGATCTCAGAAACTTCACAATTTCAGCCCAACTCAAGAACAATATCAAATTCAAGAATACATATCAAGAACATCAACTTTCAAACTCTTTTAGGACGAATTCACACTGAAATAAACATGTTTGGAACGTGGGTGAACTAACCCAACATTATGAAAGCCTCACATACCACCTTAGGGATCAACCCTTATCGAAATCCACAAGCTAAACCTTCAAGAACGACGAACTTTGTTCTTTCTCCTCTTTTCTCCTCTTGCGTTCTTTCTCCAAAAATCCTAGCGTAAATTTCCAATTGTCTAAACTGAACCAATTCAGTTTAGAACCCAATTTAATTGCTAAAAACGAATTAACTAAACTAGGTGGTGAAAAGACCATAATGCCCTTCTAAAATACGGATTGGACTTTCCTTATTTGAACAGCCCAACTTCCACAAGGCATAACTCACTCATACGAACTCGGAATCGCGCAAACTCGGTGGCGTTGGAAATATTATTCCAAAATATTTCCTACGATATCTGGAAACACACCTAACTCATCTTGGGATAGGAGTTATGATCGTTTGAAGTTGAACAAAAACTCAAACTTAACTTAACCAATTTTCCAGTTTTTATAATTTCCAAAGATCAGTCTTTCTAATTCTAGCTCTTTCTAGTTCTTTCAATTTGCGAGATGTTACAGTCTTAAACATTTGATTGTAGAAATAGGAACCTCCATCACTTATGATATCTCAGGAATTCTGAATCTTGTGAAAATGCACTTTTTGAGGAATTGGATTACACTCCTCTCTTCATTCGTAGGTAAGGCCACTACATCTACCCACCTAGATACATAGTCAACAACCACAAAAATATAGTTGTTACCATACGAGCTCACAAATGGACCCATGAAATCAATATCCCACACGTCAAACAATTCTACCTCAAGAATGAGAGGAAGAGGAAATTCATGATTTCGGGACACTCCCCATGTCATTGACTTTGCATACAATTTTTGACAAGGGAATTGGCATATTGATACAATGATGGATAATAAAATCCACTTTGAATAACTTTCGAAGTCATTTGCATCCTGCTATTGTCACGCTCCAAGGCTACCCCCTTGACATAACACGGGACCTAGGATCACGAGTGACCCCAACCTAACCCTGTGTCTGGCATATCATAAGCATACTACAAAAGTTACAAAATGAAACAAGTACTATGCGGAAGCAAAAACAATAGATAACTGGAAATAAGGAATACCCAACTAGTCTCAATATAATAAACATACTAAGGGGTGTTTGGTGTGATGGACAAGAGGAATTTATCGAGGGATAATATTTAAGTGGCTTTTAATCTGTTGTTTGGTTGCCAAGGGTGGGATAACTTATCCCAGGATTAACAGTTAGTCATGGGATAAGTTATCCCTCCCTGGGGATGGAATAACAATCCCAGGATAACTTATCCTGGGATTGGGTAGGTAAAATAACAAAAATACCCTTCTTAAACCCCACTTTTATACACCACTTTACATTCATGTATATTAACATAATTTTTAACAATATTTACAATAACATTCACAACCTTAATTATCCGTTGCTCTTATGATAATATATATTTATTTTAAAATATTACATTTTATAAATACAATTTGTATTTATGAATATAATATAAGTTGAATTTATTTGCCTAATTCTTATGTTTAGTTTATTTATATTTTGATTTCTCTCAAAATGTTCACTACACTACTAAATTGCATATTTTTTATTAAATAGTTTATTACTCACTTAAAAATTATATTTTATATATCAATTAAAATGTAGATAACTTTAATAATAAAATTTATTTTACTTTTAATAAACTTAAAATGGAAGTTTTATTTTTAAGCTAAATAAGATGAAGATTTTATTTTTAAACTAAATAATTAAGATGAAAGTTTCATTTTTAAGCTAAAAAGATGGAATTTTTATTTTAAGCTAAACAAGATGGAAGTTTTATTTTTAAATTAAAGAAGATGAAAGTTCAATTTTAAAAACCCACGGCACAATGATGGAAATGCACACCCAAAAATATTTAAGCTAAATAAGATGTAAAATTTTATTTTTAAGAATGAATAACTGAACTGGCAAAGAAAATGTAAAAAAAAAAAAAACTAAATAGGTAAAGGGTATTTTGTAAACAAACAACTTATTCTTAGAAATTATGCAATGAATATAAGTTTGAATACGACAAACAAACAAGCAATAAAAATTAATCTCAGCATAACTAATCGCAACATAACCTATCTTGTATAACTTATCCCAGCATAACTTGTATTCAAACCAAATGACTCCTAAGAGTTTAATAATACTAAAAGATAACTCAATAAGTCGAGTTGATTCTATTAGTATGTCTGAAAAGCCTCTAACTGAATAGAGTTATTGGGACATGCCCCCAAGCTAACTCTAACAAAACTGAATAAAAGACTAAAATGAAACGCATGGCTGATGTCCTCGAAGTATGAGGACTCACCACTGAAGTTGCTGAATACAGATTGAGAATCGATCTATGCATGATCTGGATGCTGAATACCTGAACCTACATCATGAAATGATGTAGCGTAGAGTATGCGTCAGTACTTGGAATGTACTAAGCATGCAGGATATAGATAATAGTTGAACAATGCATAACTGAGCAATGATATAATCTGAACAGAATATAAATATTGAATTATAACTGAAAACTAAGCTAAATGCAATGACCAAATAATAATCAAGAACATAACATGCTGAGATTGAATACTGGAATGTAAATTGAAAACCTAGTCAAATGCACTAGAGTCTGACTGTGAGAGCTACTATTAACCGACATAAAACAACGGGAGCTAAATACAGAGTCTGATGTATACGCCCTATCGAGAGGACCCAATATACCTTGCTAAGGGTATAAAGGCATGACTGGCGTGATCACTAAATCTGATGCCCAACTGAGGGAACTTATACTCCTATGAGGGCACGTAGTTTTGGGACTATGAGGGTACGCTGAACCCTAGTCCAACTCGATGCTAAGTCTACTCCCAATCGAATATGTGTATGACTGAAATGTAACTAAAATACTGAATAGCTCAAAATAATGACATGCAAATCTGAGAATGCAACATGTATAAACTGGTACTGTAACATTCGTAGTTTGGAGCATGATTATCTATTTAACTGACCTAGAAAGTGTAATTCATGAACTAAGAGAATCAACACAAACTAAGGTTCTGAGTTTCGTATAAGAAAATAAGCATACTTTCCAAGAAAACAAGCTATTTCGATTTAGGATACTACAATAGCTAAATCACAATAATTTCTAAGGTTTTGAAATTCTAGGTCTAAACAAGATATAGACAATCAAGAATCTGACTGAATTCTAGGGACCTAGTGGATGAAAGGAACCCACTAGTGAAATCCCACATACCTGGTGAAGAAATCTATGGAGAAATCCTTCGATTTCGGGGCTGGAACTTGAATAAAACCTTCTACTTGTTCTTGAGAGGCTGGTCGACTTTCCTCTTCTTTTTTGCTCTAATTTCGATGAATTTTGGTGAATAATGATTTTGGGTAGGTTCTGACTAGAATACTAGGCTTAAACTGAGTAAAACGACGTGGTTTAGGTATTAAACAATGTAGTTTACATGCCCAATGCATAGGGGAAAAAACCAAAATGACCCTGATTTAAAAGCTGATGAAGGCCAACCATGGAGCCACTGACGGACCGTCAAAGGGACCACGACCCATCAAGTGGGTCATGGTTGCTGGACAAAGTCTATTGGTTCATGGGTACTCCCTCTACGGTCCACTTCACTGACTGTGTGAAGCACCACGGACCGTGAAGGCCACTGTTGCTCTTCAATTGGGGCTAGGGGTCTGCTGGCTCAAGACGATGGACCAATCCATGGCCCATCATCGAGACCACAGCCCGTGGTGGGATCCGTGGTTTGATGCCTGAGCTTGGATGGTTCTGCCTTGCTTTCACGAGCCTTCCCACTGCTCGTGTGGTGGTCCACGGATCGTGAAGGGCTCTGTGGTCCACCGCTTCTAGGTGGGTGTGAACCACGAGCAGGTCGACGGACTGTGGTTCCTTTCATGGTCCGTGAACCCTTCTGTGGTTCACCAAAATTTCTGATGTTCAATTCTGAGGTGTTACAATATCCCTCCCTTGGGAACATTTGTCCTCGAATAAAGTCTTAACTAGCTGAGTATGGAGGGAAGGGGCTGCAATCCCTACCACTAAGTACTAAAAACTGTTATCTAACCGAACTGAGTTCCAAGAACATGCAAATATGCTAAAATGCAAGAACAACTAGAGGAACAAGATACTGAGACTGAATTTACGCAAGAGTAAACTGAGAGAATGGAGAGGAACTATTACCTGAAGCTGAAACAGAATCGGAAGGAAAGAGATGAGGATACTTAGCCATCATGGCTTCTTCTGCTTCCCAAGTAGCTCCCTCTATGGACTGACTCCTCCACAAAACCTTCACTGAAGCGACTTCTTTATTTCTTAACCTACGAACCTGGCGGTCTAGAATCTCAACTAGCACTTCTTCATAAGTGAGGCTATCCTTCATAACCACACTCTCGAATGTACAATTGATGCCAGATCACCCACACACTTGTTTAATAAGGAAATGTGAAAGACTAGATGAACCTCTGCTAGTTCTGCTGGCAACTGCAACTCATAAGCCATATTACCAAGCCTTTTCAGGATTTTGTAAGGACCTACATATCTCGGACTGAGCCTCCCTTCTTGCCAAATATCATCACCTTCTTCATAGGTGACAATTTCAGGAAAAATCAATCATCGATCTAAAACTCTAAGTCCCTTCTCTTCACATCTGCATAGGACTTCTGACGACGTGCTACGGTTTGTGTATATTCTATCCTCTCCAGACTCTACTTTGTGGGATTACACATGATGTTGTTGTTATAGTATATTATAGGTGAAATATTGTTATAGGGCTAGGAATGATTGTCATAAAAAGGTAATGATTGTACATATCTTTGCACTGGATATTCAATTTTTAATGCAATGAGCGAAACATCTGATAAAAAGAGTAACTTTTACATTTTCAATCCCTATATAACTTGTTAACCAAATGACCCCTAAAAATACTCATATAGAAATTGACTTTTTTTCAATCCCTGTATAGATTTTTATGTGACACTTTCAAATATTTCAACAAATATCATAATTTTAAAATAAAAAATAGAATGAGTTTAATGGTAAGAATTTTTTAAACTATCAAGTTAAAATCCTGAATTTGATTGATTTGCTAATATTATGTTCCCATGTTATATTATGTACATGTTTTGCTAGTCTTGGCATTAATTGTACATATATTGTTTTAATTGTAGAATTTTCACGTCTAGGATTAGAGAAATCAAGGATTGTAAATTGTTGAGTACATGCTCCTTATATAGGGAGAGAATTTGTAGAGTCCTAAGTTAGCTTTACTTAGATTCCTACCGCAATATCTATTGCTACTATAATAATAATGCAATTATAAATAACCGAATCCTAGTTGTAATATAATCTTAGTCGTAATCTAATCCTATTCAACTTCTGGCAGTACAAGAAGTAGCAGCCTAGTCGATATAATTAAGTAGCCTAATTCTAGTGTGAGTCTAACTTTGTTGTACACGTTGATTGGACCAGGTTGTTTAACTTGTTCCATAGCTTCAGTTTTCTTTATCTTCAAAACTTCCCCTCAAGCTAGAGTGTGGAGGAACGGTTACTCCTAGCTAGCTTCAAAAACCCAGCAAAAAACTATTTTTGTCAATGCTCCAGTATGAATGTGATGTCAAGTCGTTGCTAGTGGTAGTTCACCTGCAGATTGAAACGAATAGTCCCGCCAGTAAAAATACTTAAGAGTAATATGATTATTCCTACTACAATTTTGGCATGACTGAGTATTGTTCCTCTCCTTATTTTACTTGGGAAACTTTGATTGTTCGGAGAACCTAGTCCATATTGACTATTCTGAGTTCTTGTTCCCTATCCAGCAGACTTGAAATTTCTTTCTCTGGAGTTGAAGTTGTTGTTTCCCCTTCCCCTGCCTCTTTGGGAAGCGAATACCATGTTATGGCTTTGTTATGTCACCTCTTATTCATCTTCCCTTATATTAAAACCCATGAGAGCATTAACAAATTGATTAAGGGTGGGATATGGTGTCTTACCTAATATGAGAGTCCTGAAAGTCTTGTATTTGAGACCTAAACCTTTAGAAATATTGATTAATTTGCTATCTTCATCCACAGGTTTGTGAATGGATTCAAGTCCATCACATATGGCTTTGAATTCCTTAATGTATCCATCAATCTTTTTGGTTCCTAGCATAACACTTTGTAGTTGTTGTTTAAGATGAAACTCCTTATCTTTTCTTGAAGCTAAGTTTCTTTCAAGAATTTCCACATCTCTTTGGCAGTTGAGCAGCCCACAATTAGGTACATGCTTTCTTCTGTCAAGGTGCCTAAGATCCAACTCCTTAGCAACACATCTTTCTCCTCATAGTCATCAATATTGTCACTATCTTTTGCATCCTTCTCAACGGCTACAAGTTTTCCAACAGTCTGTCCAGTGAAACAACTATTTTTAGTACGTTCATTCTCTGTGATGGATATGTTAGTCTCATCACCTGAATCAATTGGGATATTTATTTCCTCCATATGAGGTAGTTTGTTGGTTTAATTTTAATAGAGCAAGTGGCAATGAGTTGGTAGTGTTGGTAGAGGGTATCATTGCAGTTGAACGTGTGGTTTTTTTTTATCAATACTCAGAGAGTGGAAGAGCTTTTAAGCTCTGATACCATGTAGAATTCTCACGTCTAGAATTAGAGAAATAAAAGATTGTATTGGTGATTACAATTTTTGAGTACATGCTTCTTATAAAGGGAAAGAATTGTAGAGTCTTAAGTTAGTTATACTTATAGTCCTACTACAATACATATTACTACTATAATAATAATGCAATTATAAATAATCTAATCCTAGTCGACTTCTGCTAGTACAAGAAGTAGCAGCCTAGTCGATATAATTAAGTAGTCTAATCCTAGTGTGACTCTAACTCCGTTGTACACGTTGATTGGACCAGGTTGTTTAACCCCTTCCATATCTTCAGTTTTCTTTATTTTCAACAATCCTAGTGTGATTCTAACTCCGTTGTACACATTGATGGGACCAGGTTGTTTAACTTGTTCCATATATTTAGTTCCTTTATCTTCAACATTCATTATATGATTTTATACAATATTCATCTCACAAACTTAAATTTGACAATTAAATTATGATAATGTTTATCATTTGATTTTTTTCAAGTGGGATATTTTGACCGGTGGGAATAATGTGGTTGATTTAGCTCGAGTACTAACAAGAACTTTTCCAAGAAACAGTATCACAATCATTCAGGTATTTTTCATATTTATTTATTTATCGTTTGCTATTTTCTGCTTAAATTATCAAGTAATAATGACATTTGTCAAGAATCAAATAATATTATTTATGATTGGATTCATTTTTTTTTTCACATATAGAAATATCAAAGTTTCTAATTGTATATTTTCATCCTTTAGGTCTTTTAATCTTTGATTATTGAATCAAAAGGCATTTTCTATGGTCCAATTTCACTTTTGACTTGTAGTCAGTTAACAATAAAAACACAGACAAAAACAAAGACTATCTTTTGTTGTATTTCACTAGTATTTCTTAATTGTTGTAATGTATATGCAGCCTTATATGCAAAAGGAATTGTTAGTGCTCCAAGAGACAAACATTGATAGAATGGGAGCATTTTTAGTCTATGCACCCATAGAGTTACCAAAAGTCACTTCAATTGTCAAAGGAGGTGATTCAACAAAAGTTCCCATTTTGCCCTCAGGTAGGGGTGGCAATTTCAGCCCATATTAATGAAATGAGTCCACTTTGCCCATATTTAATGACTTGGATCACTCATATTTTAATTGGTTAAATATGGGTTTCAAGCTATTTTAAGAGTCTCTACAAATATGGTCAAAATGGGTTAAATATGGGTGTCCATATTGACCCATAATAGATCACTTAGTTTTCACTTCCACTCAAAATTCTTAATTGTGCTAAAAAATAAAAAAATTAATATTATTTTCAAACTTAATTGAAAAAACATATTTTTTTTTTGTTTTTGAAAAACAAAAAAAAATTAAGGGTAGGTTGGTGGAAGGTGGGGGGGGGGGGGAATTATTTTTTTTTGA
>NW_006239423.1:71787-78949 GCF_000226075.1 Solanum tuberosum | reverse complement strand
GGGTGGGGGGTGCTCGGGGGAGGAGGTAATTTTTTTTTTTGAAAAACATTTTTTTTAAAATGAGTTTGAACCATTTTACCCAAACCATATTTGACCAAATTCATATTTACTCATATTTTATTTGGGTGGATTGTAATCCAAACCATTTTTGCTCAATCTATATTCAATCCATCCAAATCCGATCCAATCCAACCATTTGCCACCCCGGCCTCAGGTATAATCATAAGTCTCGACGGTCGCCTCTCCTCGGATAGGGACAGTACTGCAAATGCACAAAATGGTTCAATTTTGATAGTGGCTTTTCAAATATTGATTTGTGGTCATAATAATTCAACCTCCCAGCAGCAACAAATGGAGGTAGTGGCTTCTGTTCATTGCCTTTTGAGCAGCATAATTCTAAAAATCAAAGCAGCATTGGATTGCTCTGATTTATGATGGTTTAATTTCATGTTGTTTGTTTGTTTGTTTTGAAGATTTTAAAACTTAGACAATTGATGGTTTCGAAGGATGATGCATTCCCTTCTTTGTGACTTTTGAAAATCTCAAGACTATGAGATATGTGTTGTTGCAATTATCATTTATATTGATACACTTATTTGAGACTTCTCATTTGTTTGGTTTTCTCCATTTTTATTCTGTTTGGTTTTCTCTGTTGTTTTTGTTCTTTTGCATGTCACAGTATCATGCCTTCCTGATTTTGCTAGTTTAATCTAGTGGAGTAGTATTTAAATAGTTTCCATGTGTAGATGGAGTAATATATAAATAGTATCCATGTGGGGATGGAATTATATGTTGTGAACACGGATAGCCCATACGCTAGCCAATTTGTTGGGCCTAGGGCTAAACCACGAAGAGGCTCAAGAATTAGATAGCCCAACAATATATTTACTTGAGGTCTAGGTTGAGCACCCACTCTTGTCTTGTGTACACACTCCTTACTTGCTTGCTTACTTTCCTTCTTTCTTGGCTACAACTCAAATGGCCATCTTTATTTATAGGTGGTGATCAAGGGAAGGATCTAGTGAAGGATATGTACTATTCTACTCTAGAATGTTCCTCCAACTACATAATTCTAGACCTATCCCTTCTAGAATATTTCTACACTTTCTCTGAGGAACAATCATTCTAGATATATCCTTTCATTTATTTACAACTTTGAATATTCTAGATACTTCTCTGGCATGTCATAGAATTAACTAAGTTGGTGATGAATTCTTAACACTTTCTAGAGTCTAAGTTTCTCATCCTCCATTCTTATCTCTATTCTTAGTTACTTGTTATTTCAGTAGTTTCCTAAATCAATAGTTTAAGTGTTGGTGTTGTAATTTGGTTATGAGTGATTATACAGTACTCGAGTATTTGTGTTGAGAATTCTAGTTTGTTACATTATACGTAAAAATTTATTGACGTGGTCAGTTTCCCCGCGCTTTTAATGCTATAATTTTTTTTGGTTTTTTCAAAAACTATTTAACTTGTAGCCTGCGTTGACATACTTCAGACAAACCTATGTCTCCTCCTCCTCCATTTCTCTTCTACCAACTCCATTTGTAGTTGTTCATTTTCCATGTTTGGTTATAGTAGGCACACTAGTATTTGTTTTTTTGGCACATTAGTGTCTACCTATGTCCTTAGAATGAAAAAGGCAATAAGAAAATCTGCTACTTGGTTTCCTTCTCTGTAGCGGTGAGTGATTTGGATTCCAGCCCTCTTCTTATAGTTAATGATTTTGTCCACAATCTGGTTAAGCTTCAAGTAGAAAGTGTCGTCCTTTGTCACCATGTTGGTTGTGCATTGAGTCAACTCCAACCTATGCTGCAATAGCGTCATATTTCCATTGAGACAACACCCTTTCACTCCAAACTCTGCTGCAGTAGCTTCATTTAGCGATATTGCTACTGCTATATTGAACTGAAATAGAGAAAACCATGATTAAATCACCTTGACTATCTCTAACAAATCCACATATACTATCTTTGCTCATATTTTTGTGAGAAACTCCCATCAGTGTTCACTTTGTTTGTGCCATAAGGAGCCTTGTTCCACCAAACTTATGTTATTTCCATCTCTTACAGTTCTAAGCCTTTCTACTATATTGCAGGGATATGTCCATTTTGTAATGGGCCGGACTGATTGGACTATTCTAAGTCAGAACAGCCCTGATATTCTAAATATACTCATTAGCGTCAATTATTAACTCAACTCATTTTGATCGGTCTAATTTAGTCCATCTAAAAGTTTGGCTGATATATAGATCAAATTGATACATGAATAACATTAGTAAGAGTTGGGCGGGTTGGACTACCCATTGTTTAGCCCATTTTGACTCAATGTGTTTCAGCCCAATTAATAACATTTGGGCGGATTAATAACCAACTCATTTATTAACTCAACACGTTTTATTTTGACCCCTCCAAATTCGACTCAACACACTCATTTGACACCCCTAAACACATGTCCGATTTATCATAGATGAATTTAATTCCATGTTTAAGGAGAAAAAGTCGTTGGATATTTATTGGCGTTTTATATATGCAGTAAATTGTTTCTTTATACATGCAGGTATAATATATTAGGAAATTTGCATTGTATTAAGTTATCTCATTAACTATCTCTAGCTAGCTATCTTGGACATATGTTGAGCTCCGGGATATAGGATTATTTGAGACTTAGTTAAATGGAAGAAATAATTATAAAATAGAAGGTATGACATAATGTTTACACTAGGTAACTCATATGTTCTTCTTGCCATGTTTGCTATTAGTTGTATATTTGATGTAATAAATTGAACCCCGATTATTATGTAGATTTAGTTGTATGCTGATTGGTGTTGGCAAACGTAGAAGTTAACCTTTCTAGAAAGGAAGAATCTTGAGGTCAGTTTAAACTTGTCTTAACTACAGTTCTTTCTTACGAAAGTCATGCCTATAAGATAATTTGATTAAATGTTTTTGAGTGATAATATGCGTCGTGTAAATATGGTGACAAAAATCAGTATGTATCTGGAAGATCTCATCTCTACTGTGAGTATTGTCACTTCAAAGGCCATACCAAGAATCAATGTTACAAACTCCATGGCTACCCTAGGAGGAAAAGAGGTGCATCTCTTGCCAATGGTGCTACTACTGGTGGAATTCACTCTACTGAGGCTGGAGTCTATGACTCTTCTGTAAATCCTAACACTATATCTCTTACGTCACCATCTACCATTCCTCCAGCAGGTACACAAGGCCTGTCATTGTTTACATCTGAGCAATACACTAATTTTCTTTAAATGTTGAGCAAGGGCAAGAAAGTGGAAACGATGACAAATGTTGCTGCAACTAGTACCCCAGGTACCATTACTGCACTCATGTATGATGTGGTGAACCATAACTGGATTGTTAACACATGTGCTTCAAACCATATGGTTCATAATCTCAGTCTATTGAATCAATATCAAGATCGTAGTGATCAAGGTCATTTAAATGTAAATTTGCCCACAGGAGGTCAAGTCTCTATCAGTCATGTTGGTGACTCTCTAGTTTTCCAGGATAAAATAGTAAATGATGTTCTATTTATCCCTGAATTCAAGTACAACCTTCTGTCTGTTTCACAATTAACAAAGCAATTGAGATGTGTTGTGTTATTTTTTCCTAACTTAGGTATCTTTCAGGATCTCTTTAATGGGAATGTCCTGGGGATTTGTAAAGAAAATCAAGGTTTATATATGCTACAGACAACTCTCAATCTCCAACAAAAAGTACCAGTTGCTAGCAACTCCCCTGACATTCCTAGTTCTATCAATTTTACTCCTTCGATTTCCACTACCTATCACTCTTGTTCTATAACTAGTCTTTAGCATATGAGATTTAGACATGCTCCTCTTAAGACTCTATGTAAGATAGAATGTCTACCTATTGTACAAGCTATGACTCATAAATGTATTGTTTGTCCAATTGCTAAACAGACCAGATTGCCACTTTCCATCTAGCTCTTCTACTTCTACTTCTATTTTTCTATTGTTCATGGTGATGTCTGGGGAACCTATAGGGTTCCTAATCATGATAATAAAAGATACTTTCTCACTTTAGTAGATGATATGTCCAATTATACCTGGATCTTCTTAATGCACACCAAGTCTGACACTCTTGTTGTCTTAAAAAAGTTTCTACACATGGTACAAACTCGGTTTGGAAAAAATGTGAGGTGTCTTAGAACTGATAATGGCACTGAGTTCTTTAACTCTCATGTCCATTAGTTATTAACAAATCATGGAATTCTACGGGGGTAACGAAATATTGTGAATGCCAATTTAACAAATTGCTTGTAAAGAGAAAATAACATTTAGAGTTTTTTTTAAAAAAAAATAATTTTAATTATCAAAAGAATATTTTATGTGACTTTTTTATAATTTTATTTTAAATTATTCATATACGGATATAATGAAAATCAACACCCATGTGTTTAGACAAATAATAAATATTGTCGCTGCTCATTTCATAATGGTTCTCCAATATGGTTTGGAGTCTAAAAAGAGGGTTCGAAATTAAAAAAAAAACTTAAGAGGAAGGGGCTGAAGGTTGGGGGTATAGTTTGTTAAATTTGTGAAGGAGATTAAAAGTGCTTATTTTAATCAAACTAAAATGATCAAATCTGCTCAAGAGTACAACTAGTGACAAATTTATGATTTTAATTTGATAAGTTCAATTAATCTTTAATGTTTTTAGTACTGAACTTATCAGACTTTTAAGGTTCTGAGTTAAAATTTAATTGTTGTTGAAATTTTTGTCATTTCTTACATAAAACATTATACTCCCAATAAAAAATATTGAGTTTGGTGCTACTGCGCAAATAATATTTTACTGAATTTTGCAAGGTGCATGGAACCAAAAATGGAAAAAAGTTTATGCCATTAAATATAATGTCATAATTGATGATACCTTTTTAATTCGTAATCGATCTGGTTTGGTGGTAAAATTAGTTAGAATGTCTTTACCATGTTGGTTTATTTAATTTCCCATAAAATATTATAGCAGATTCAACAAAACAAAATAGGATAAACATGATAACAATTAAATTTGGAAATAAGTATTGAAATAGAACTAGAATATCAAGATATACAATTTTAAGCAATTCATAAGTAAAGTTGCTCCTTCAAAAGAGAGTAAAAGGCTATAACTATTTTATTTTTAATTTAATACTAAGATGATAACATTGGAATCAAGCTTCTAGGGAAAATTTACTCTTCATTAATCATTATTTCTGTATATTCGATAGCATTTAGCAACTCTTCGCTCTGCAACAAAAAAAAAACAAAGAAAGCGCATTTATCATATATAGGATATACGTTATACATTTTGTTAACTTTAATATATATAATGAGATGAAAACTAACCTCTTCAACCAGTTGGTCAACCTCCTTAAATAGTTTTTCTTCATCAAAAGTTAAGCAAGTAGATATACTCCTCCTTTCAATGAACAATGTGTATTTCATACAGAGCAATGCATTGTAGCATAAGTGCCTTCTTTTCTATTTCCTTCAATTCTCTAAAAATAATAGTAAGCAACATAAAAAAAAATCATGAAGAATGATAAATAAATAAAATTTGACATAGAAATAGTTTAACCATTCATAAAAAATATGTGCTTTATAATCGTGAAAGTAAGACAAATCATATTTTATAATATATACATAAAAATAACTTTTGATGCTCAATTGATATGGATGTTATTAGTTAAGAGCATGATGGGGAGAGAAAACTAAAATAAACTCACTTGATAAGTGCCTTTTGTCTCTCAAATTCTCTAAAAATGGTAAGCAATATAAAAAAATTCATGAACATATGAAATAAATAAGAGTAACTTATATACACTAATAATGTTAAAAACAAACTCACTTGATGACAAGTTCCTGTTGTGAACTAAAACCCCTTCTTGAAGAAGCCATTGAAACAAAAGATGAAAATAAGAATCAAGATGGTGTTATTGTTCTTATTTTTCATATGACTTGGTTCTCATAAGAGGAGAAAGCCCTTTAAATAGATGGATTTCATAATGTTCTTACCAAAAGTAATAGTAAAGTTCAAGAAAATGATAAGATATCAGTCAACTGTGAAATTAATAAATTAATGAATTTTGAAAATTTTGCATATCTCAAAAATATGGTAAAATAATGATTTTGTTGCTCAAACTAATTAAATCTAACCGAAAGAGCCATTAATCAAGAATCTAGGTATATATATATATATATATTATATATATATAGTTATAAATTTAAAACGTAACAACTACTTTCCAAATGGAGGTGACCAAATATTGTGAGTGCCAAATTTGAGTTGTTTGTAAAGAGATAGTAGCATTTAGAGATTTTCTCAAAAGAGTAATTCATGTAACTTTATTATGTATACTATAAATTATCCATAATATCCTTTGTATTTCATATTAACTAAATTTTTGAGGCTTTTTTCATTGTTCAAAATAATTTAATTGTTCCAAACTCAAGAGGGATGTTTGAACTTTTTTCCATATTTGTCCTTTCATTTTTGAATATTTATGTTTTTTAGGAGATGAATTGCACTACTTACAAAGTTATATTTTTGATTTTACAAAAGACAATATTGAAAATTATGATATAAAGTATGTCCTTGAATGATTTTTTTAATATGCGTGCATTGACTCACAAATTTAGTTAATATGGAATAGAGAGAGGATTGTTTATTTGTCATCGTAATTATTACTTGTACTACTTTCTATATTTCAATTTATGTGACAGTTTTCATTAGTTAGTTGAAAAAAGAATGACATATTTTCGTGTTTCACAAATGTTTATTGACCCTACCAATATTATTTGGCAAAACGTCCATAAATGTGTTGTCACGACCCGAGCCTACACCCTGGACGTGGCTGGCACTTGAAGACCATTACTGGTTCCCAAGCGAACCCTCATCCTGACTGACTACAAGTGGAAAACTGATTCAAGTATACAAAGCTTAAGAAAAGGAATACTGTTTAAAACATTATGTCAACTCATAATCATAAATTCATAAAAGGCATACCATGCTCCATCTCAAAGTCTACTTGTGCAATGCATGAATGAAGTCTCATACCCCCATTCATACTAAGCAGAACCCCTTGAGGAACCATGCAATTACTGCTGTGGGAGTTTCTCTAACCGACAACCACC
>NW_006239423.1:66987-71674 GCF_000226075.1 Solanum tuberosum | reverse complement strand
TTGGGAATACTTAGTTCCCATATACTTCTTTGAAGAAAATGAACTTTACTGGTACTCTTTACTGAACTTCAAAGCTTAAGTCTTACAACAAAGTTTAAACATTTGTAAAAGACTTCTTAGAAAAAATGGTTCACGCCGAATTATGGACTTGAACGACTCAATGCAAGGTTTTTAATAACCATAGATAGAACTCAAATACTTGGAACTCAAGAACTTCAATGATACTACTAATTTCAAGAATGCTCAACTCAGAGGGCTCATGCGGAATTGTGAGCATGAACTACCCAACTCAAGGACTCAAAGATACTTCGCATCTCAAGATTATTCGACTTATAATGTTCATGCAGAATTATGGGCATGAACAACTCAACTCATGGACTCCATGGGTAATAGGTAATAATCCCATGATTAAGATTATAATCTCAGAAGGGTTAGGAACCCGATACTCAAGACTTAGGACTTGAATATACTACTCCTTTCAAAGATACTAAACTGATGGAATTCATGCGGAAGTTATGGGCCTGAACGACTTGACTCAAGGGTCAAAATATCACTAAGAAACTCAGGTAAACGACTCTTCTCATTCTTATACTTACTTCTGTAAACTTAACTCAAATCGATGGTGGATCTCAAAGGATTCACAATTGAACTCAAAGACTTTCTTGAACTGTACTCTTAACTCTCTCTTGATTGTGAATTATGAATTCAAGAGTTATGGTTCATGATATGAAACATCTAGGTGATAGTGTAGACTCATGAATACATTTTCCTCACTCTCATACTCACTTGCTCGAGTCTTGAAACAAGCTATTAGAAATTGTAGAAGACTTCTCAAAACGAATAAAAGGGATTTTCTGAAAAATGTGTGAAAGAACTCTCAATATTTGACTCTCAACTCTACCTTGAATGTGATTTATGAATTCAAGGTTGTGATTTGTGATAGGAAAGGTCTCATGATGTTTAGGAATGATTTTAGATAGCTAAACATGAGAAAAGACTGAAACCCAATATTTGAGAGTGGGTCCATGACGCGGAGAGGCTTTTAAATTTTGGTTTTGAAAATGGTTTTTTGAGGCAGAACACTCTGTGTCAGCTCCGCGACACGAAATAAAAATTCTCAAATCTGGGAACCTTCTCCGCGACGCGCAACCAACGTCAAATTTCGACCGACGAAATTTGATTCTTTTTCTAACCCCAATTCGCCTAAATTCGATTCTTTTTCTCAATCTCTCTTTAGATTTAGATACCCAACACATGTACACTAGAATCTAACTCTAACCTCTCTATAAATCGACACATTAACCTCAAAAACTCCTCAATCTCAGCCCAATTCAATAACGAAAGCAAATTCATGAATACATAACAAGAACATCAAAGCTTCAACTTTTAGAACGAATTTAAAGCTGAAATTAACATGATTGGCGTGTGGATGAACAAACCCAACACTATGGAAGCTTACATACCTGGAAGAACCATATTCTTGAAGAACTTGAAGGAAAATCTTGAAAGATAAACCCTAGCCTTAGCGTTTCTTGAATCCCTTGAGCGTAGAATTTTTGGAGTGAATGAGAGGGTTTAGACTTAAGAAACTGATTTCTACACGTTTAGGGCAATTTAGATGACCTCCTAAGGGTTTTTAGGACTAAAATACCCCTAAAGAAATAATTAAAATGAGCTGGGAGTCGGAATGATCTTTCACCAGGCAGTAAGGTCCGTGTTGGCTCCGCGTTGCGGAGCTGCTGCCAGGTTTGCGCGATGTTAGTAAATCTATCATAACTTTTTACTCATAGCTCGGAATTGATAAAACTCGGTGGCGTTGGAAAGTGGACTCGAAGGGATTTAATGTAATACCTGGTAGCTCACCTAACTCATCCTGTACTAGGAGTTATGGTCATTTGAATGTGACCCAAAACTTAAGAAAAACTAGGAATGACTTGAATGCTTTTATTCTTGGAACTCAAGGTGTTATATCTAGTGACCTTAATACTTAAGAAATTTTAAATTCCTTGCAAAAATCTCACTCACTACGAAGAACGGTTCAAGTTCTAGATCAAAATTTTCTGGAGTGTTACAATACCTCCCCCTTGGGATCATTCGTCCTCGAATGACGACTAGACTGGATATGGAATGGGTTACTCTTACTAAGGTCTGAGTCTAATGGTCTGCTCTTACTATATTCAAGCTTAACCCAAATCCTTAAGTTCGGATTATATACCTCTCTATAGGAAATATCATCCCAAACTATTACTCTCTACCACCATATTGGGCTCATATCAAGAACCACCAAATATTTAACAACACCACATTCAAGCTTAGTACTCTAACAACTCCATGACTCCTACTAATCAACTCCTTAAGAAATTATCAACACTTGACTTGATTTCTCATCTTATTATATCCCCCTTAGGTCTAAAGCTAACACTTGAAATCTCTGGATCTATTCCACATTAACAACTCAATTATGATATCTAGGCACACATGACTTAATTGGAACCTCATCTGGTAACATACCATCTCGGCACACCTCTTAATGCTCTTGTTACTCTTGTGACTTAGCCACACTTCATTGCCCTTATCTAAACGTTAGGGTCTCTCACTTGTACCACTCATATCTATTGCAACTAATCACCTCAATTCCTCACCTACTCTATGTCAAGTCTTCTAGATTAAATCTCAAGACTAACATCATCACCCTAACGTTGCCATTCTTTTGATCATGACACTCATCTCGAATTCAAGCTTAATATTTATGACTAAACCCGAATATCAATATGATTGATCGCTTACTATACTAACTTACAACTACTAGACACAAATTCAGAAACACTCGTCCACTAGGACGTTATGACAAATAGCCAATCGTCACCTCTTAGTCTTCATACTTACCATTACTATCACCTTCGACTTCGCAACATAAGTACTATTCACTCATTCACTATATATCAATGCCTAATTAGTTCTATTACACTTTGAATATTGTGGGCTCTCCCTCAAAATGATAAGCCTAGATTAGATCTATAACCTCATGAATACTCTTTCTCTTCTATTCACCACGTACACTTAGTCATTTCCTACACAATGACACTTCATCACCAACTCCTTTCTAGCTACAACACACTCTTACCTCCTATGATGGAATCTTCACAACTCATCACTTCTTATTCTACCCATAAGGGAAAACTCCTCATTACTAACTTACAAGGTACATGACTATAGTAACATAGCTTGTCACAACACCATCTCACTTACTTAGATTACAAAACCTCTACATACTTTCCTCTAACTCTGGGCTCTTTCACTACTACTGCTCATGATCCCATAACTCATGTTACCCTTCGGGGTGAAAATACTACCCAAGCTCTAAACATACTTCCTCATAAGGATCTCAGTTGAAACAAGGCTTAAGGAAAAGAGTACAACTCACTTTTAGCTCAAACACACGATTCAAATGAATATGGGTGCATTCTTCTGAAACTGAACGCTTTACTTACTCTTGGACTTCTCTTAAGGCCCTCTGGAGTCTAATGACTTTCTCAAAACTCTTGCTAAGAACAACTGATCGACAAAGAACTGACTCTGCTTTTCAACCACCTCCAGTATGATGGATAGTCGAAGGAATAAGAGAACACACGAGTTAGAATAAGTCTTTACGACATAGCTCTATTGCACGATTAAGAGTATGAAAGAAGGGAAGCTTTTCTTAAATGTCTGTAGTCCTCATTTATAGAAGTGGGGTCCTCAGAACCATAAACAAGATCTTACTTACACGGCTTCATAGACACCCTAGGACACTTAAACTCTGTGCTCTGATACCAAGTTTGACACGACCCGAGCCTACACCCTGGGTGTGGCCGACACTCGAAGACCATTGTTGGTCCCCAAGCAAACCCTCATCCTGGCTGACTACAAGCGGAAAACTGATTCAAAAATACAAAGCTTAAAAACTAAAATTAAATTTAATACCCCAACTTTGTACAACTTTAACTCAAATGAAAAACTTTGTATAAAAATAATATATTCAACTCGCCATAAAACAGGCAACTTAAGTCTTTAAATCATTTAATAACAATAAATGAATAATACAGACTTCTCAACTATACTGACTATCTATGAAGCCTCTAACTTATAAGATGGAAGTCGGAACAAGACCCACGACATCCTGACTAAACTGAAAAGTAAATGAAATCCTCCGAAAACAAGGAGGCTCACCATAGCTAACTCGAACTCCCGGATGTATCAATGAATCTCCTGTTGATGATCCTGAATACCTGTGCCTGCATCATGAGAAGATGCAGGCCAAATGGCTCAGTACGTGGAATGTACAAGCATACAAGCGAAATTCTTAAACATAAACATAAGCTTGAATCTTCATAAAAAAGAAACATACTTACCTTTTCTCAACCCAAGAATAAGATGCTCAACTCAAAGATTAGATACTCGACATCAAAGATATGATACTCGACTTGAAATACTCAACTCTGGATACTCAACTCATGAATGATTAACTAAACTCATTTCATTATAAAACAGTTTAAAACAAGTGCAATATAAAGATAAGGAATACTGTTTAAAAGATGATGTCAACTCATAATTATAAATTCATAAAAAGACATACCATGCTCCCTCTCAAAGTCTACTTGTGCAATGCATGAATAAAGTCTCATACCCCCATTCATACTAAGCAGAA